>NC_142632.1:2852500-2975000 GCF_059453375.1 Lepisosteus platostomus
CTTGGGATCGAGCCGACACGTAACGGGATTATAATCAAGTGCAGGAGCTGAGGGCTTTAGTTTTGTTTCGTTTTCCATGGCGTTCGTAAGCGCGCAAATCAAAGGCAATTCCTGCGTCTAACACGAATGTAAATGCTTTTGAAAGTGCAGTGTGGTGCAGCTTGTAAAATCCTTGTCCACATTTTTGGTTTGTTGATGTTTTTTCTGTCTGCCAAAGTTGCATTTTGACATCCGGACTGGGGGACTTTATCATTTGAACGTGAAGCCAGCCTTAAACCCTCTGAGGCGTGTCTGTCTGCCGGCACGAATCTTGTGAAAGGTATTTTTTTTAACGGAGAGCAACTTTAAAAAGGTTTCCGCAGCCACCTCGCAGTCCGTGTTTGATTATAGGAGGAATGCGGCGGCGGCGAGCTCGCATTTGTCGTGCTAGAGTGGTTAAGGCGATGGGCTCGAAATGCGTTGGGGCTTCCCCGCGCAGAGTCGAAACCTGCCGATTCCGGCGTCTGCCGCACGTCGTCTTGTGCCTGTGCGGCAGAGGCGAAGTGCCGCTTCTCCTTTCCTGGTACTATAACAACGCGAAATCGCTTGGACCCGCTGCCGTGGAAATCAATTCTTCAGATAACCACACGTTTTGCGTTCGCTCCTCTGGTGCTCTACTTATGCCTTTGAAAACCTAATGAATAAAGCTGAAAGAACCGACACGATATGTAGGTGCTCGTAAAGCACGCAGTAAAGAACTGTTAACAGCAAGGGTTTCAGTGGGTTAACTGAGGAGAAGGCGTGATCGCTAATTGTTGACTTTTTATTTGGTGTTAGAAACACTCTTACTGTGCATGACGTGCAACAAATGTAGCCACAGAAATTGCATCACGCTTTCATGTATGCTATTGCAGACACCAACGTTGCCTAGACAGAAAACCGAAATAGCCGTGGGTTTGCTTGCTGGTCTGAAGGATCTCTCTTCGAATCTCTATCATTTGTCAATGGAAGTAAAAGGCGCTGCAATCTGATACGTTCAGAATCAAACCCGCAGCTGTTGTTCGACTTTTTTTTCTTGACTAATTACAACTGAGTGTCGCATGAGCAGTTACATAAACTTGTCTGGTATATTTGAACACAAATGCCGTTCTTCAGTTAAAACTAACAGTACATTGTCAGGGACATTCAGTTCTATACAAACAAGAGACAGACAAGAGAATATTTCTACCGTTCATGTGGACTACGTGTTGACTTACTGATCGGAATAATTGAAAGGTTCGGGCTCATAGCCGATGCAGTGCGTGCTAATTAGAACAGCAACGCTGAGCTCTCAGCACCGTACTGAGCCCAGGTGTTTTTCTAAAGCTGTCAGGTGCAGTTCATTTACATGAAGGAAATCTCTTACTGGGTACGATTACAATGCAGTAAGTAGCACAGACTACTTAGGGAGTAGCCCGATGCGTTTAAAAACGACCCGAGCCAGGCAGGAGTCGAACCTGCAATTTCCTGATCCGTAGTCAGACGTGTTATCCATTGCGCCACTGGCCCTGGTGTGACACTGTAGGACTGTAACCCAGTGAGATCAGCACTGCAACTAGTAAAATATTACCCCCGGTCCATTCTTTTCCAAAAGTGAGAAACACCTGTTTTCTACATTTTGTCTGTTTTAAAACCATATCTCTTTAAACCAAACCAAGAGTTTGTCTTTTGCACTGATATTCTGATTCATTTCGATTTCAAAGAAAAAAAAAAACATTATCTTCCATAGCATCATAAAATTGTCCATTCTTCCAGACTCTACTTCTCTCTTGTAGTAGTACAGCAGACCTTTCCAGGTGAGCAGATCACAGAGTCCGAAATATGCTTCCTCCATCAAGCAAAGTACCTGAACATGACTCTGTCTTCATAAAAGCGCCCCTGTAATAAAGAAATTAAATCCGAAATCAAGAGTTCAGTTGCCTACTGAAGTTCAAGAAGTCATCAATTTTAACCTAGCAACACATTAAAGGCTGCATCTATACAAGTACGATTCTAGAAATGCTCACCAGATTACGTTTTAAGAAGGAACTGCGCCTCAGGTTCCGCCGAGATCTTAACTTGGATGGCAGGATTCAGAGTCCGGAGTGCGGACTGATGTCGCACGGAGGGTCCACATACTGTGGATCCCTCAGTTTTCTTCCGCGTGTTTAAACCGCCAGCGTGTGACTCCCCTGTCCCCGTGACCTCATTGCTCTGCTCTCGCCTCTGTGCAGCTGAGCCCGACTCATGGTAAAGTGGAAAAAAATATGCCCTCAACGTGGGATTTACTCTGGATCGAGGATAGATGTCACCTTTTTATCGTTGAACAGGATGTATGTGATGTGGCGACTAGGTTCAATTTTGTATCCTTTTAAAAGATTAAGGACTGGGGTGAGCGTGATTTACCACCCTTTCAGCTAAGAACCCGACATGAGCACCGTTTAAGCTGCATAGACTCGGTCGTTTAACTCTTCTCCATTAGCAGGGTTAAGGTTAAAGAAAAAAAAACATTGCTGACTTCTTTTTTTTTTGCCAGCCGCTAGCGCTGATTAGCAATGTTTGTATTTCATGTTTTGCAAGTTGCATCCATTTTAAGAAAAACAAGTCGCGTTAAAGACAGGAAATGAATACTTGCATTTAATTAAGTCTAGCCGTAGGCGGTTGTCTGTAAGGACCAGTTCTGTTCAAGAAGACAGAACAAAGAAGGCACCACTGGAATTCGGACTCAGGATCTCCTGTTTAAGAGACAAGCGCTTTAACCAACTAAGCCACGGCGCCCCGGGAGTGTTGTCCTTTTGCAGCCACTTGGACACACCACTCAGACACATCTGCATTCGGTGTGTGCTCCGCCTGCTCGCTGAGCAAGTTGCCACCTTTACATACAATAGCAACATCGACACCAAGAGAAAGGATGACAAATGGCTTTTATCTGGAACTTTTCATGTCCAAGGAGCTCAATGTGCTTTCTGTGTACAACAGGGCCACTGAACTCCACACTGGCCACTGAAGCACAGCAGTGGCTTGCTGGCTTGACATCTCCCAAGGAAAATGTTGAAATCGCATGTGGAACAGGAAAAGGACCCTCGAGTACGAGGGAAAAAAAAGAAAAAGATCATTTGGAGCGCGCCAACCCATGTCTGGACAGACCGGTTCCATCGACGAGGTGGCCGAGTGGTTAAGGTGATGGACTGCTAATCCATTGTGCTCTGCACGCATGGGTTCAAATCCCATCCTTGTCGCTCTCTACGTTTGACGTTGGCCATCCTTTTGTTTGCTCCAGTACTAGAGCCTTACATTTTCTAGCGGTGGCTGAACATGGTATAGTAGGCTAACGTTGGTATCGAGCAGTGGCAGTAACAGTATTTACGTGCCGCTGCTGCCAAGTGGCTCTGGGTTGTGACCGCGTTTTCACTTACTTGCAGCACAAACGGAGAAAGCGATTTTTGACAGTCTCTCGAGAGACTGCGCTAGGTGTTTAGGGATAGACTTTGTCAGTTCCCAATGGGATGATGGCCTCTCAAATAGTTTGTGATTCCTCTAGACGTTTATACAGTAGAAGCCTGCTTCGTGGCTTAAATCCAAGCTAAGGAAACGAGTTTGAGGTCTGATGCAGAACTGCGAATTCAATGAAGGGGAACACTACAGTACATTGCACTGTATGTGTGAGGAAAGCTGCCCCCTTCTGTTCCTTGTCGACCGAACAGAGGACTGTAAAGGATACCGCCAAGAAACTTTAGAATGCTGGTTGTAATCCAGCTCCAAAGAAGCCCCTTTGGGTGTTATGTCATCAAAAAGTAAGAACAGAGAATCTCCCTTTGATCAAAAGTGCAACAGAACTGTTTTCCGTGGAGCAGGTTTCAGACCCGTAGACCTGTTTTATTTGTAGGGCAGGGCGCATTCCCAAACGCGAATCTCCTGTTTTAGAAATGCTTTGGGCGGCGTGAAGTGAAAATAAGAAGTGGGCTCCAGATGCACATGGAAGCAATCAAGTGTTTCATCCGAGCTGTTTCAACGACTCCTCAACAGCTTTCCTTTTACAGAGGCCCAACGATTAATGATGGGGGTGCACCCTTCAATGTGCCTTACGACTCTAGGGAGTGATTGAGACGATTCGTAGCGTGTGTTCATTTCCCTCTATTCCCCATGTTGCAGTGGTAAGATGACGTAAATTCCTGCTTCGGCACGTAAAGGCATTATAATCAAGTGCAGGAGCTGAGGGCTTTTGTTTTGTTTCGTTTTCTATGGCACTCGTAAGCACGCAAAACAAAGACAATTCCTGCATCTAACACGAATGTAAATGCTTTTGAAAGTGCAGTGTGGTGCAGCTTGTAAAATCCTTGTCCACATTTGTGGTTTGTTGATGTTTTTTCTGTCTGCCAAAGTTGCATTTTGACATCCGGACGGGGAGACTTTATCATTTGAACGTGAAGCCAGCCTTAAACCTTCTGAGGCGTGTCTGTCTGCCGGCATGTATCTTGTGAAAGGTTTTTTTTTTTTAACGGAGAGCGACTTTAAAAAAGTTTCCGCAGCCACCTCGCACTCCGTGTTAGATTATAGGAGGAATGCGGTGGCGGCGAGCTCGCTGTAGTCGTGGCCGAGTAGTTAAGGCGATAGACTTGAAATCCACTGGGGACTCCCCGCTTAGGTTCGAATCCTGCCGACTACGGCGTCTGCCGCACGTCACCTTGTGCCTGTGCGGCAAAGGCGAAGTGCCGCTTCTCCTTTCCTGGTACTATAAAAATGCTACATCGCTTGGTCCTGCTTCCATGGAAAGCAGTTCTTCAGGTAATTCTACTCTCTTACCAAAGCTGTTAGGTTCCTTTCCGTGGTGAGATGGGTTGTCATGCAACGCTGCCACATAGTGCCGACAGACAAGTGTGTTGCGGGAGAAGAGAAAAGTGTTTGAAGATTTAAGAGTGTCTTAGGTGGAGCCAAAATCAAGTGTCACAAATGCAAGTGGGAAGATTTCCAATGTTTAATATGGTCAAAATAAGCGGAAGTTACCAGCTGGTCCGGCACAGTCTGCCATGCTTTTGTCATATACTGTAAAGTGGTGTCGAACTGGGTGTCGAACTGGAGCCTCACCATTTGCATATGTGAGGCTCCAGTTATACATCGAGTGTCACATTAAATGACAAAAATGAAGAGAGTTAAAGCACCTGGAAAGGTTTTCTTACAACTTTTGAGCTGACACAGTTTTGGAAAATGTTTCCTTCACGCTGCACTGAACAACATAGGCAGCCAAGAGTCTCCAAAACAAAACAGAATGGACAGATAGGAGAAAATTCCCACTTGTCCTGAAGTTCCCAAAATCCAGCACTGAGCGTACACAAAGTGTCTAAGTAGCGTGGGAATGCTAACCCTAACCCTAGCTGGAGTTTGAGCAATCCGGCACTGAGCGTAAGAAGATGAGTCAAAGTAACGTCTAATCGGATTAGTTTCCTTAGAGCTGGTTCAGAGTTTGCTCAAGAGTTTACCTTTCACAGATGCGCAAAGAAGAATGTTGGGGGTGCACGCTTCAAGGTGCCTTACAGCTGTAGGGAGTGATTCGAGACGATTCGTGGCGTGTGCTCGTTCCCATATACCGTACGACCCGGGGTGCAGTGCTAGGATGACGTACTATACCGCTTGGGCACGTAACGGCGTTATATGCAAGTGCGGGACGTGAGGGTTTTCGTTTGTTCGTTTTGTTTTGCTCTGCTTTGCTTTGTTTTGCTTTCCATCGCGTTGGTAAGAGCGTAAATAAAAAGGCGATTCTTGCGTCTACCACTAACGTAAGAGCTATTTCAAGTGCGGCGTGGTGCGGCTTTTGAAATGCTTGTGGGCATTTCTCTGTTGTTGATTCTTTTTTTGTGTGTAACAAAGTGGCATTTTCATGTCCGGGGAGACTTTATCATTCTGACATGAAGCCACCCTTAAGTCCTCTGAGGCGTGTCTGTCTGCAAGGCTTGTATTTTGTAAATGTTTTTTTGAAACGGAGAACGACTTTGAAATAGGCTTCCGCCGGCGCCTCGCGATCCAGGTAAGATTGTAGCAAGAACGCAGCGGCGGTGGGGCTTGCTGTAGTCGTGGCCGAGTGGTTAAGGCGATGGACTAGAAATCCATTGGTGTCTCCCCGCGCAGGTTCGAATCCTGTCGACTACGTTGTCCACCTCCTGTCATTGTGTTCCGGCGCAAGCAAAGAAGCGCGCCTCTTTGCTGTTCCTGGTGGTTTTAAAACGCCAAATCGCTTGTACCCGCTGCCTTGGAATTAAATTCTTCAGCGTCTGCGAATGGCATTTTGCAGCTGGAAGCAGATGTCGACGCTTTTTGCAAAGAGCACCAAAAAAGCGTCTTTTTTGAAGGCCTGGGCACTGAGCATCGGTGGTTCAGTGGTAGAATTCTCGCCTGCCACGCGGGAGGCTCGGGTTCGATACCCGGCCAATGCAGTGGCTTTTGCAGCGAGCGGCTCCATCACTTGCATCCCCTTGCAACTCGCAACTGAAAACCCACTGAAGCTAAGCAGGTGTGAGCCAGTTCAGTACCCGGATAAGGGTGAGCTACAGGGAAAAACAAAGCTTCCAGCTGGAAGCGGTGTTAATGGTGCCGGCGGGGGGGCGCTCACCCTGTGGTCTGTGCAGGTCCCAATTCCCCAGTATAGTGACGGAGATTCTGTGTTGTAAAAAGGCGCTGTCTTTTGGATGAGATGTAAAACCGAGGGCACAGCGCTCTGTGGTCATTCAAAATGACCACCAAAACCTTTGACAAAAGCTCTTGGTAATTGATGGTCTTCAATAATGCTTCTCCTTTAGGTACATTTTAAATCAGCTGACAAATGCTGTGAAATGGGGGGGCACTTCAGGCCAGTGTAGGATTTGGGTTACAAGAACCATGAAACTGCACGAGAAAGCCTGTACACTGAATTACATGGCTTTCTATTCAAAGGAGGACAAAAGAAATTCCCTGAGTTCGATTTTTTGCAGCACAGAGAGGAGCTGTACATGTTTGTCTGAAATGATACATTTGGCACAACAAGACACAGAGAGAGGCACAGCTGGTATTCAGACCCAGGATCGCCTGCTTACTAGGCAGGCACTTTAAGCCACTAGGGAGCACCGCACTTTTACAGACACTTGGACACATCTGCGCTCGGTCTGCACTTAACATAATCTCTGAGCCCGTTGCCTCTTTCCCATTTAGTAGCAGAACTGACGCCAAGAGAAATGATGAGAAATGGCATTTATCTGGCACTTCTCATGTCCAAGGAGCTCAATGCCCTTGACACCTCCCCAAGGCGACAGAGCTGTGCATTCTTTGGCGACAACATTTTTTCTTTTGTTTTATTTCTATACTTATTGATAGAATAAAAACGATATGTCATGTACTGTAAGGGAAATGTCTCTTTTCATGGGGAAAGCTAGCACCAGCAAATGTTGTGTTTAGAAGAAGTGATTTAACATGACACGTGACCTAATTTACCGGAGCAAAAGCTCACCCAGCAAGCCCTGCTTTACTTCTACAGGAGAGAAGTACTGTAGAGTCTGCAAGATGTTCAGCTGGGTAGCTACGTCAGCATGCCTCGGCTGCAAAGGAACAAGTAATAGGTTTATTGCATGCTGAAAAGAGAAGAACGGAAACACAGCGTTTCGGCCGTGAGGTCTTCTCACACCTGAAGAAGCCTCACACCTGTAAAAGGCTCCATGGTTTTCTTTCTTCTCTTTTCAACATGGAATACACCTATTGTCTGCAAGATGTGACAATTTCACGGTGTTTTGGAAGAAAACCTTTTTTCTTTGAATTCAAAATCAATCAGAATTTCAGCACGACACACCAACACTTTTTCTGTTTTTAGATATGAATATTCAATACTTAAACGGGCGCAGTTAAGACATTAAATATATATACATATTGTATACAGTACAGTTTGCATACGGTAATTTGTTTATGTTACGCGATTAAAAAATAAATAAATAACACTGAAAGGTCCAGCACCAGCTGGATTCAAACACACAACCTGCTAGTTGGTAGTCATGCACCTAGACCAGTAGGCTACAAGACAGCTCGCATGAACAAGCAGCCGAAACAGCCCTACACAGCCCTGCCGCAGTACACGGATATAATCATACCATTATTAAATTCTTGAGATACGCGATTCCATATTATATTCCCTTTTAATCAAATTCTAAAAGTATGCTTGTTGACTCCGGTATCACGTTAGTTAAAGACTTCGAAGTTTACAATGTTTAGGGAGAAATGGAATACTGGTGTGTATTTTTTTCTTTAAAGTACCAAGACCAGCTATATACTGTATGTTTACGTTCCAAAATTAATATCGTTTATGGCCTTCACACGCGTTACAGTATGCTCCTATTCTTTTTATGCTCAGCTACTAAGATTTCCCTTTTAGTGGTAAAATTCAATATCTACAACGGGCACAGTAAAGACGTTTACAGTAAGTCTTTCTACGACAGACCAACGGACCACGAGTGCCCCTGTCGGTCAACCAATCACGCACCGCGGTACCCCGTGTCATCTTACCTGCGGTACGTGTCTGTACCGCTCACTTTGAATGGCTGCATTTGTAACAGTATTGTTGTTATTGTTTTTGTCCTGTAAAGTGCTTTGAGGAGCCAGCTTTAAAGGCGCCATAAACAATAAAGTTCATTATTATTACTATTGTTAATTTGCTGGACAGAGAGGTGAACATTATTACACAGAAGACAAAGATAGCGATTTACGTTGCATTGTGCATTGTGCTGCTGTAATACAGTTTTAAATAATTAAAAGTCTAAACAGTATCAGCTTTATTTATGGGTTTTAAACGCGATTTAAATCAATATAAATGTTTAAATTGTAACGCCTAGGTGACTATTCATTGTTATTAAAATGACTTAAATTCGATCATGTTGTGATATTTAGAAATATACATTTGTTTGGTGCGAGTGAAGTTTTATTTAATCTCTGAGCCAGGGAAACGTTTTATTTTTTCAAAGAAATGTTTGTTAAAAAAAAGTCAGGGCTCCAACAGGATTCAAACACAGAGCGTGAGACGTGGGAATCAGGAACCTAACCCACAGCTCCACCAGCAAGGTCACATGCAGGGTGCTGAAAAAGCACTACAGAAACATTATCAACAGACAATGTACAGCGTGTACTATTCTTGTGTTACGGTACATGAATATAATTATATCGTTATTAATTTCTTTAGATACGCGATTCCATATTATATTCAATTCTTAAAGTATGCTTTTTGACTCCGGTATCACGTCAGTTAAAGACTTCGATGCTTAAAATGTTTAGGGAGAAATGGAATACTGGTGTGTATTTTTTCTTTAAAGTACCGAGACCAGCAATATACTGTATGTTTATGTTCCAAAATTAATATTGTTTATGGTTTTCACACGCGTTTCAGTATGCTCCTATTCTTTTTATGCTCAGCTACTAAGATTTCCCTTTAGTGGTAAAATTCCACATAAATATTCAATAGTTAAACAGGCACAATAAAGACATTAAATATACATATACATACAGTACAGTTTGTATACAGTTATATGTTTATGTTTATGTTAAATCAATCTCTTTTATAAGAATGTGAAAGGCATGGTGAATCGATTGTCAAAAATTACTGTACTTTGCATGATTGGAAACAAATGCGTGATTGCGAAATGCTGTGGTGTTACTTTTACAAAGACGGTCAATGAATAAAAGAATGTGGACCAGGGCAATACTTTGAGTTTACAGCTTGTCCAAGGTCATTCATTATTAATGCTATTAGTAATATCTTCGTTAAAGACTTTGATGGCGACAGCTCAAACATGAGAGGTTGAGCTTTATTAGCTCCACCTTGCGGAAATTCCGGATACTATTATTTTACTTGCGGTATTATAGGAGAGTTTACGGTAACTCGCGGTAGACTGCGTAAAGCGCACCGCAAAATAATGCGGTATCGCCCGCTTGTTTTGAATGGCTGCATCTGTAAAAGCAAACTGTCGTTTGTGCACCCTTATACAACAAAAATCCATAACTGGCATTTTTTAAGTGCTAGGTCCCAAACAAGCCATTACATTTTATTTTAGTTTCGAATGATTGAGACTAGCACGGAGGTATCAGTCAAATTACTTAGAACGGGACAACTGAGTTAAGGTTAACATTCTATTTTGTTCCCCTTGTTTACTTTAAAACTTCCAGTTCATTCCCGTAGTTCTGCCATAATTAATCAAAGAATGTAACAGTGGCAGAAGTAAACGTTCCAAAAGCTTTTTTTTGCTTTCATTTTCTAACTTTCTGCTTTTGCTGTAACAATTCTGTGATACACGTCTCTAGTAGCTCTTTAAAAGTTTTTGTTTCGATTCAGAATGACAAAAGCTACTGTATGGAAGCCCGTTTCTGCCAGGGAGCTAAAAAAAAAAACCTGCTATGGTACAGATGCAGCCATTCAAAATGCATGGTACAATCCCATATCGCACGCAACTACCCACTAGCCACCGTAGTCTACCACAGTAAGTGATTGGCTAGCCAAAATGTCCGACAGGGGCACTCGTGGTGCATTGGTCAGTAGTGAAAAGATTTAATCATTTAATTTTTTTACTGTGCACGTTTTATTCCACATAGTATAGAATATTTACATGGAATTTTACCACTAAAGGGAAATTTTAATAGCAGAACATTAAAAGAAAAGTAGCATAATGCATCTGAAAGTCAGAAACGATATTAATTTAGGAACATAAACATATTACTGTATGTAAACTGTACTGCATTTGGCTGGTCTTGGTAGTTGAAAGAAAAAATACCCATCAGTCTTCCATTTCTCCCTAAACATTTTAAGCATCAAAGTTTTATAAACGGTCACCAAATATGCGATTGCTGTGTAGAATGAATTTTAATTTAAAAAAAAAGATTTAACATGAAAATTAAGCTGTTTACGTTCCTCCGCCTGAGAATATAGATTAAGGGCTGACACAGTGGGCTCTTCTGAGACATTGCGATTCCACAGTCTGAAAAAACACGTTTATTTCGGGCTGAAAAACACGTTTTGAAAAGTGTGCTGTTCCTGCCCAAAAAAGTTACATGGGGGTGACCAAAGTTGCCCAAACGTGTTTAATTCTGCTGAAAAACACGTTTTGAAAACTTCTGCACACTGGGGTTAAGGGCTGACTCAGTGACTCTTCTGAGCCAGGCAGTTACATTGGGATTCAACAGTCTGAAAAAACGTGTTTATTTCGGACTGAAAAACACGTTTTGAAAAGTCTGCTGTTCCTGCCCCAGCAGTTACATGGGGGTGACCAAAGTTGCCCAAACGTGTTTATTTCTGCTGAAAAGCACATTTTGAAAACTTCTGCACACTGGGGTTAAGGGCTGACTCAGCGGGCTCTTCAGAGCCAGGCAGATACATTTTGATTCAACAGTCTGAAAAAACGCATTTATTTCGATCTGAAAAACAAGTTTTGAAAAGTATGCTGTTCCTGCCCCAGAAGTTACATGGGGGGGAACAAAGTTGCCCAAATGTGTTTATTTCTGCTGAAAAACACGTTTTGAAAACTTCTGCACGCTGGGGTTAAGGGCTGACTCAGTGGGCTCTTCTGAGCCAGGCAGTTACATTAGGATTCAACAGTCTGAAAAAACGTGTTTATTTCGGACTGAAAAACACGTTTTGAAAAGTCTGCTGTTACTGCCCCATAACTTACATGGGGCTGACCAAACTTGCAGACACATGTTTATTTCTGCTGAAAAACACGTTTTGACCCTTTCTGCACACTGGGGTTAAGAGCTGAGTGTGTGGGCTCTTCTGAGCCTTGCTGTTACACGGGGATTCAGTTGTCTGAAAAAACGCGTTTATTTCGGGCTGAAAAACACGTTTTGAAAAGTGTGCTGTTACTGCCCCATAACTTACATGGGGTTGACCAAACTTGCAGAAACATGTTTATTTCTGCTGAAAAACACGTTTTGACCCTTTCTGCACACTGGGGTTAAGAGCTGAGTGTGTGGGCTCTTCTGAGCCTTGCTGTTACATGGGGATTCAGTTGACTGAAAAAACGCGTTTATTTCGGGCTGAAAAACACGTTTTGAAAAGTGTGCTGTTACTGCCCCATAACTTACATGGGGTTGACCAAACTTGCAGAAACATGTTTATTTCTGCTGAAAAACACGTTTTGACCCTTTCTGCACACTGGGGTTAAGAGCTGAGTGTGTGGGCTCTTCTGAGCCTTGCTGTTACATGGGGATTCAGTTGTCTGAAAAAACGCGTTTATTTCGGGCTGAAAAACACGTTTTTAAAAGTGGGCTGTTACTGCCCCATAACTTACATGGGGTTGACCAAACTTGCAGAAACATGTTTATTTCTGCTGAAAAACACGTTTTGACCCTTTCTGCACACTGGGGTTAAGAGCTGAGTGTGTGGGCTCTTCTGAGCCTTGCTGTTACATGGGGATTCAGTTGTCTGAAAAAACGCGTTTATTTCGGGCTGAAAAACACGTTTTGAAAAGTGTGCTGTTACTGCCCCATAACTTACATGGGGTTGACCAAACTTGCAGAAACATGTTTATTTCTGCTGAAAAACACGTTTTGACCCTTTCTGCACACTGGGGTTAAGAGCTGAGTGTGTGGGCTCTTCTGAGCCTTGCTGTTACATGGGGATTCAGTTGTCTGAAAAAACGCGTTTATTTCGGGCTGAAAATTACGTTTTGAAAAGTGTGCTGTTACTGCCCCATAACTTACATGGGGTTGACCAAACTTGCAGAAACATGTGTATTTCTGCTGAAAAACACGTTTTGACCCTTTCTGCACACTGGGGTTAAGGGCTGAGTGTGTGGGCTCTTCTGAGCCTTGCTGTTACAAGGAGATTCAGTTGTCTGAAAAAACGCGTTTATTTCGGGCTGAAAAACACGTTTTGAAAAGTGTGATGTTACTGCCCCATAACTTACATGGGGTTGACCAAACTTGCAGAAACATGTTTATTTCTGCTGAAAAACACGTTTTGACCCTTTCTGCACACTGGGGTTAAGAGCTGAGTGTGTGGGCTCTTCTGAGCCTTGCTGTTACATGGGGATTCAGTTGTCTGAAAAAACGCGTTTATTTCGGGCTGAAAAACACGTTTTTAAAAGTGTGCTGTTACTGCCCCATAACTTACATGGGGTTGACCAAACTTGCAGAAAAATGTTTATTTCTTCTGAAAAACACGTTTTGACCCTTTCTGCACACTGGGGTTAAGAGCTGAGTGTGTGGGCTCTTCTGAGCCTTGCTGTTACATGGGGATTCAGTTGTCTGAAAAAACGCGTTTATTTCGGGCTGAAAAACACGTTTTAAAAGTGTGCTGTTACTGCCCCATAACTTACATGGGGTTGACCAAACTTGCAGAAACATGTTTATTTCTGCTGAAAAACACGTTTTGACCCTTTCTGCACACTGGGGTTAAGAGCTAAATGTGTGTGGGCTCTTCTGAGCCTTGCTGTTACATGGGGATTCAGTTGTCTGAAAAAACGCGTTTATTTTGGGCTGAAAAACACGTTTTGAAAAGTGTGCTGTTACTGCCCCATAACTTACATGGGGTTGACCAAACTTGCAGAAACGTTTATTTCTGCTGAAAAACACGTTTTGACCCTTTCTGCACACTGGGGTTAAGGGCTGAGTGTGTGGGCTCTTCTGAGCCTTGCTGTTACAAGGAGATTCAGTTGTCTGAAAAAACGCGTTTATTTCGGGCTGAAAAACACGTTTTGAAAAGTGTGATGTTACTGCCCCATAACTTACATGGGGTTGACCAAACTTGCAGAAACATGTTTATTTCTGCTGAAAAACACGTTTTGACCCTTTCTGCACACTGGGGTTAAGAGCTAAATGTGTGTGGGCTCTTCTGAGCCTTTCTGTTACATGGGGATTCAGTTGTCTGAAAAAACGTGTTTTTTTCGGGCTGAAAAACACGTTTTGAAAAGTGTGCTGTTACTGCCCCATAGCTTACATGGGGTTGAGCAAACTTGCAGAAACATGTTTATTTCTGCTGAAAAACACGTTTTGACCCTTTCTGCACACTGGGGTTAAGAGCTGAGTGTGTGGGCTCTTCTGAGCCTTGCTGTTACATGGGGATTCAGTTGTCTGAAAAAACGCGTTTATTTCGGGCTGAAAAACACGTTTTAAAAGTGTGCTGTTACTGCCCCATAACTTACATGGGGTTGACCAAACTTGCAGAAACATGTTTATTTCTGCTGAAAAACACGTTTTGACCCTTTCTGCACACTGGGGTTAAGAGCTGAGTGTGTGGGCTCTTCTGAGCCTTTCTGTTACATGGGGATTCAGTTGTCTGAAAAAACGTGTTTATTTCGGGCTGAAAAACACGTTTTGAAAAGTGTGCTGTTACTGCCCCATAGCTTACATGGGGTTGAGCAAACTTGCAGAAACATGTTTATTTCTGCTGAAAAACACGTTTTGACCCTTTCTGCACACTGGGGTTAAGAGCTGAGTGTGTGGGCTCTTCTGAGCCTTGCTGTTACATGGGGATTCAGTTGTCTGAAAAAACGCGTTTATCTAGGGCTGAAAAACACGTTTTGAAAAGTGAGCTTTTACTGCCCCATAACTTACATGGGGTTGACCAAACTTGCAGAAACATGTTTATTTCTGCTGAAAAACACGTTTTGACCCTTTCTGCACACTGGGGTTAAGAGCTGAGTGTGTGGGCTCTTCTGAGCCTTGGTGTTACATGGGGATTAAGTTGTCTGAAAAAACGCGTTTATTTCGGGCTGAAAAACACGTTTTGAAAAGTGTGCTGTTACTGCCCCATAACTTACATGGGGTTGACCAAACTTGCAGAAACATGTTTATTTCTGCTGAAAAACACGTTTTGACCCTTTCTGCACACTGGGGTTAAGAGCTGAGTGTGTGGGCTCTTCTGAGCCTTGCTGTTACATGGGGATTCAGTTGTCTGAAAAAACGCGTTTATTTCGGGCTGAAAAACACGTTTTGAAAAGTGTGCTGTTACTGCCCCATAACTTACATGGGGTTGACCAAACTTGCAGAAACATGTTTATTTCTGCTGAAAAACACGTTTTGACCCTTTCTGCACACTGGGGTTAAGGGCTGAGTGTGTGGGCTCTTCTGAGCCTTGCTGTTACAAGGAGATTCAGTTGTCTGAAAAAACGCGTTTATTTCGGGCTGAAAAACACGTTTTGAAAAGTGTGATGTTACTGCCCCATAACTTACATGGGGTTGACCAAACTTGCAGAAACATGTTTATTTCTGCTGAAAAACACGTTTTGACCCTTTCTGCACACTGGGGTTAAGAGCTGAGTGTGTGGGCTCTTCTGAGCCTTGCTGTTACATGGGGATTCAGTTGTCTGAAAAAACGCGTTTATTTCGGGCTGAAAAACACGTTTTTAAAAGTGTTCTGTTACTGCCCCATAACTTACATGGGGTTGACCAAACTTGCAGAAAAATGTTTATTTCTTCTGAAAAACACGTTTTGACCCTTTCTGCACACTGGGGTTAAGAGCTGAGTGTGTGGGCTCTTCTGAGCCTTGCTGTTACATGGGGATTCAGTTGTCTGAAAAAACGCGTTTATTTCGGGCTGAAAAACACGTTTTAAAAGTGTGCTGTTACTGCCCCATAACTTACATGGGGTTGACCAAACTTGCAGAAACATGTTTATTTCTGCTGAAAAACACGTTTTGACCCTTTCTGCACACTGGGGTTAAGAGCTAAATGTGTGTGGGCTCTTCTGAGCCTTGCTGTTACATGGGGATTCAGTTGTCTGAAAAAACGCGTTTATTTTGGGCTGAAAAACACGTTTTGAAAAGTGTGCTGTTACTGCCCCATAACTTACATGGGGTTGACCAAACTTGCAGAAACGTTTATTTCTGCTGAAAAACACGTTTTGACCCTTTCTGCACACTGGGGTTAAGGGCTGAGTGTGTGGGCTCTTCTGAGCCTTGCTGTTACAAGGAGATTCAGTTGTCTGAAAAAACGCGTTTATTTCGGGCTGAAAAACACGTTTTGAAAAGTGTGATGTTACTGCCCCATAACTTACATGGGGTTGACCAAACTTGCAGAAACATGTTTATTTCTGCTGAAAAACACGTTTTGACCCTATCTGCACACTGGGGTTAAGAGCTGAGTGTGTGGGCTCTTCTGAGACTTGCTGTTACATGGGGATTCAGTTGTCTGAAAAAACGCGTTTATTTCGGGCTGAAAAACACGTTTTTAAAAGTGTGCTGTTACTGCCCCATAACTTACATGGGGTTGACCAAACTTGCAGAAACATGTTTATTTCTGCTGAAAAACACGTTTTGACCCTTTCTGCACACTGGGGTTAAGAGCTGAGTGTGTGGGCTCTTCTGAGCCTTGCTGTTACATGGGGATTCAGTTGTCTGAAAAAACGCGTTTATTTCGGGCTGAAAAACACGTTTTGAAAAGTGTGCTGTTACTGCCCCATAACTTACATGGGGTTGAGCAAACTTGCAGAAACATGTTTATTTCTGCTGAAAAACACGTTTTGACCCTTTCTGCACACTGGGGTTAAGAGCTGAGTGTGTGGGCTCTTCTGAGCCTTTCTGTTACATGGGGATTCAGTTGTCTGAAAAAACGTGTTTATTTCGGGCTGAAAAACACGTTTTGAAAAGTGTGCTGTTACTGCCCCATAGCTTACATGGGGTTGAGCAAACTTGCAGAAACATGTTTATTTCTGCTGAAAAACACGTTTTGACCCTTTCTGCACACTGGGGTTAAGAGCTGAGTGTGTGGGCTCTTCTGAGCCTTGCTGTTACATGGGGATTCAGTTGTCTGAAAAAACGCGTTTATTTCGGGCTGAAAAACACGTTTTGAAAAGTGTGCCGTTACTGCCCCATAACTTACATGGGGTTGACCAAACTTGCAGAAACATGTTTATTTCTGCTGAAAAACACGTTTTGACCCTTTCTGCACACTGGGGTTAAGAGCTGAGTGTGTGGGCTCTTCTGAGCCTTGCTGTTACATGGGGATTCAGTTGTCTGAAAAAACGCGTTTATTTCGGGCTGAAAAACACGTTTTGAAAAGTGTGCTGTTACTGCCCCATAACTTACATGGGGTTGACCAAACTTGCAGAAACATGTTTATTTCTGCTGAAAAACACGTTTTGACCCTTTCTGCACACTGGGGTTAAGAGCTGAGTGTGTGGGCTCTTCTGAGCCTTGCTGTTAAATGGGGATTCAGTTGTCTGAAAAAACGCGTTTATCTAGGGCTGAAAAACACGTTTTGAAAAGTGAGCTTTTACTGCCCCATAACTTACATGGGGTTGACCAAACTTGCAGAAACATGTGTATTTCTGCTGAAAAACACGTTTTGACCCTTTCTGCACACTGGGGTTAAGAGCTGAGTGTGTGGGCTCTTCTGAGCCTTGCTGTTACATGGGGATTCAGTTGTCTGAAAAAACGCGTTTATTTCGGGCTGAAAAACACGTTTTGAAAAGTGTGCTGTTACTGCCCCATAACTTACATGGGGTTGACCAAACTTGCAGAAACATGTTTATTTCTGCTGAAAAACACGTTTTGACCCTTTCTGCACACTGGGGTTAAGAGCTGAGTGTGTGGGCTCTTCTGAGCCTTGCTGTTACATGGGGATTCAGTTGTCTGAAAAAACGCGTTTATTTCGGGCTGAAAAACACGTTTTGAAAAGTGTGCTGTTACTGCCCCATAACTTACATGGGGTTGACCAAACTTGCAGAAACATGTTTATTTCTGCTGAAAAACACGTTTTGACCCTTTCTGCACTCTGGGGTTAAGAGCGGAGTGTGTGGGCTCTTCTGAGCCTTGCTGTTACATGGGGATTCAGTTGTCTGAAAAAACGCGTTTATTTCGGGCTGAAAAACACGTTTTGAAAAGTGTGCTGTTACTGCCCCATAACTTACATGGGGTTGACCAAACTTGCAGAAACATGTTTATTTCTGCTGAAAAACACGTTTTGACCCTTTCTGCACACTGGGGTTAAGAGCTGAGTGTGTGGGCTCTTCTGAGCCTTGCTGTTACATGGGGATTCAGTTGTCTGAAAAAACGCGTTTATTTCGGGCTGAAAAACACGTTTTGAAAAGTGTGCTGTTACTGCCCCATAACTTACATGGGTTTGACCAAACTTGCAGAAACATGTTTATTTCTGCTGAAAAACACGTTTTGACCCTTTCTGCACACTGGGGTTAAGAGCTGAGTGTGTGGGCTCTTCTGAGCCTTGCTGTTACATGGGGATTCAGTTGTCTGAAAAAACGTGTTTATTTCGGGCTGAAAAACACGTTTTGAAAAGTGTGCTGTTACTGCCCCATAACTTACATGGGGTTGACCAAACTTGCAGAAACATGTTTATTTCTGCTGAAAAACACGTTTTGACCCTTTCTGCACACTGGGGTTAAGAGCGGAGTGTGTGGGCTCTTCTGAGCCTTGCTGTTACATGGGGATTCAGTTGTCTGAAAAAACGCGTTTATTTCGGGCTGAAAAACACGTTTTTAAAAGTGTGCTGTTACTGCCCCATAACTTACATGGGGTTGACCAAACTTGCAGAAACATGTTTATTTCTGCTGAAAAACACGTTTTGACCCTTTCTGCACACTGGGGTTAAGAGCTGAGTGTGTGGGCTCTTCTGAGCCTTGCTGTTACATGGGGATTCAGTTGTCTGAAAAAACGCGTTTATTTCGGGCTGAAAAACACGTTTTGAAAAGTGTGCTGTTACTGCCCCATAACTTACATGGGGTTGACCAAACTTGCAGAAACATGTTTATTTCTGCTGAAAAACACGTTTTGACCCTTTCTGCACACTGGGGTTAAGAGCGGAGTGTGTGGGCTCTTCTGAGCCTTGCTGTTACATGGGGATTCAGTTGTCTGAAAAAACGCGTTTATTTCGGGCTGAAAAACACGTTTTTAAAAGTGTGCTGTTACTGCCCCATAACTTACATGGGGTTGACCAAACTTGCAGAAACATGTTTATTTCTGCTGAAAAACACGTTTTGACCCTTTCTGCACACTGGGGTTAAGAGCTGAGTGTGTGGGCTCTTCTGAGCCTTGCTGTTACATGGGGATTCAGTTGTCTGAAAAAACGCGTTTATTTCGGGCTGAAAAACACGTTTTGAAAAGTGTGCTGTTACTGCCCCATAACTTACATGGGGTTGACCAAACTTGCAGAAACATGTTTATTTCTGCTGAAAAACACGTTTTGACCCTTTCTGCACACTGGGGTTAAGAGCTGAGTGTGTGGGCTTTTCTGAGCCTTGCTGTTACATGGGGATTCAGTTGTCTGAAAATACGCGTTTATTTCGGGCTGAAAAACACGGTTTGAAAAGTGTGCTGTTACTGCCCCATAACTTACATGGGGTTGACCAAACTTGCAGAAACATGTTTATTTCTGCTGAAAAACACGTTTTGACCCTTTCTGCACACTGGGGTTAAGAGCTGAGTTTGTGGGCTCTTCTGAGCCTTGCTGTTACATGGGGATTCAGTTGTCTGAAAAAACGCGTTTATTTCGGGCTGAAAAACACGTTTTGAGAAGTGTGCTGTTACTGCCCCATAACTTACATGGGGTTGACCAAACTTGCAGAAACATGTTTATTTCTGCTGAAAAACACGTTTTGACCCTTTCTGCACACTGGGGTTAAGAGCTGAGTGTGTGGGCTCTTCTGAGCCTTGCTGTTACATGGGGATTCAGTTGTCTGAAAAAACGCGTTTATTTCGGGCTGAAAAACACGTTTTGAAAAGTGTGCTGTTACTGCCCCATAACTTACATGGGGTTGACCAAACTTGCAGAAACATGTTTATTTCTGCTGAAAAACACGTTTTGACCCTTTCTGCACACTGGGGTTAAGAGCTGAGTGTGTGGGCTCTTCTGAGCCTTGCTGTTACATGGGGATTCAGTTGTCTGAAAAAACGCGTTTATTTCGGGCTGAAAAACACGTTTTGAAAAGTGTGCTGTTACTGCCCCATAACTTACATGGGGTTGACCAAACTTGCAGAAACATGTTTATTTCTGCTGAAAAACACGTTTTGACCCTTTCTGCACACTGGGGTTAAGAGCTGAGTGTGTGGGCTCTTCTGAGCCTTGCTGTTACATGGGGATTCAGTTGTCTGAAAAAACGCGTTTATTTCGGGCTGAAAAACACGTTTTGAAAAGTGGGCTGTTACTGCCCCATAACTTACATGGGGTTGACCAAACTTGCAGAAACATGTTTATTTCTGCTGAAAAACACGTTTTGACCCTTTCTGCACACTGGGGTTAAGAGCTGAGTGTGTGGGCTCTTCTGAGCCTTGCTGTTACATGGGGATTCAGTTGTCTGAAAAAACGCGTTTATTTCGGGCTGAAAAACACGTTTTGAAAAGTGTGCTGTTACTGCCCCATAGCTTACATGGGGTTGAGCAAACTTGCAGAAACATGTTTATTTCTGCTGAAAAACACGTTTTGACCCTTTCTGCACACTGGGGTTAAGAGCTGAGTTTGTGGGCTCTTCTGAGCCTTGCTGTTACATGGGTATTCAGTTGTCTGAAAAAACGTGTTTATTTCGGGCTGAAAAAC
This sequence comes from Lepisosteus platostomus, assembly GCF_059453375.1. Classification (NCBI taxonomy): domain Eukaryota; kingdom Metazoa; phylum Chordata; class Actinopteri; order Semionotiformes; family Lepisosteidae; genus Lepisosteus; species Lepisosteus platostomus. The sequence goes on from NC_142632.1 coordinate 2,872,979, forward strand.
ACGTTTTGAAAAGTGTGCTGTTACTGCCCCATAACTTACATGGGGTTGACCAAACTTGCAGAAACATGTTTATTTCTGCTGAAAAACACGTTTTGACCCTTTCTGCACACTGGGGTTAAGAGCTGAGTGTGTGGGCTCTTCTGAGCCTTGCTGTTACATGGGGATTCAGTTGTCTGAAAAAACGCGTTTATTTCGGGCTGAAAAACACGTTTTGAAAAGTGTGCTGTTACTGCCCCATAACTTACATGGGGTTGACCAAACTTGCAGAAACATGTTTATTTCTGCTGAAAAACACGTTTTGACCCTTTCTGCACTCTGGGGTTAAGAGCGGAGTGTGTGGGCTCTTCTGAGCCTTGCTGTTACATGGGGATTCAGTTGTCTGAAAAAACGCGTTTATTTCGGGCTGAAAAACACGTTTTGAAAAGTGTGCTGTTACTGCCCCATAACTTACATGGGGTTGACCAAACTTGCAGAAACATGTTTATTTCTGCTGAAAAACACGTTTTGACCCTTTCTGCACACTGGGGTTAAGAGCTGAGTGTGTGGGCTCTTCTGAGCCTTGCTGTTACATGGGGATTCAGTTGTCTGAAAAAACGCGTTTATTTCGGGCTGAAAAACACGTTTTGAAAAGTGTGCTGTTACTGCCCCATAACTTACATGGGTTTGACCAAACTTGCAGAAACATGTTTATTTCTGCTGAAAAACACGTTTTGACCCTTTCTGCACACTGGGGTTAAGAGCTGAGTGTGTGGGCTCTTCTGAGCCTTGCTGTTACATGGGGATTCAGTTGTCTGAAAAAACGTGTTTATTTCGGGCTGAAAAACACGTTTTGAAAAGTGTGCTGTTACTGCCCCATAACTTACATGGGGTTGACCAAACTTGCAGAAACATGTTTATTTCTGCTGAAAAACACGTTTTGACCCTTTCTGCACACTGGGGTTAAGAGCGGAGTGTGTGGGCTCTTCTGAGCCTTGCTGTTACATGGGGATTCAGTTGTCTGAAAAAACGCGTTTATTTCGGGCTGAAAAACACGTTTTGAAAAGTGTGCTGTTACTGCCCCATAACTTACATGGGGTTGACCAAACTTGCAGAAACATGTTTATTTCTGCTGAAAAACACGTTTTGACCCTTTCTGCACACTGGGGTTAAGAGCGGAGTGTGTGGGCTCTTCTGAGCCTTGCTGTTACATGGGGATTCAGTTGTCTGAAAAAACGCGTTTATTTCGGGCTGAAAAACACGTTTTTAAAAGTGTGCTGTTACTGCCCCATAACTTACATGGGGTTGACCAAACTTGCAGAAACATGTTTATTTCTGCTGAAAAACACGTTTTGACCCTTTCTGCACACTGGGGTTAAGAGCTGAGTGTGTGGGCTCTTCTGAGCCTTGCTGTTACATGGGGATTCAGTTGTCTGAAAAAACGCGTTTATTTCGGGCTGAAAAACACGTTTTGAAAAGTGTGCTGTTACTGCCCCATAACTTACATGGGGTTGACCAAACTTGCAGAAACATGTTTATTTCTGCTGAAAAACACGTTTTGACCCTTTCTGCACACTGGGGTTAAGAGCTGAGTGTGTGGGCTTTTCTGAGCCTTGCTGTTACATGGGGATTCAGTTGTCTGAAAATACGCGTTTATTTCGGGCTGAAAAACACGGTTTGAAAAGTGTGCTGTTACTGCCCCATAACTTACATGGGGTTGACCAAACTTGCAGAAACATGTTTATTTCTGCTGAAAAACACGTTTTGACCCTTTCTGCACACTGGGGTTAAGAGCTGAGTTTGTGGGCTCTTCTGAGCCTTGCTGTTACATGGGGATTCAGTTGTCTGAAAAAACGCGTTTATTTCGGGCTGAAAAACACGTTTTGAAAAGTGTGCTGTTACTGCCCCATAACTTACATGGGGTTGACCAAACTTGCAGAAACATGTTTATTTCTGCTGAAAAACACGTTTTGACCCTTTCTGCACACTGGGGTTAAGAGCTGAGTGTGTGGGCTCTTCTGAGCCTTGCTGTTACATGGGGATTCAGTTGTCTGAAAAAACGCGTTTATTTCGGGCTGAAAAACACGTTTTGAAAAGTGTGCTGTTACTGCCCCATAACTTACATGGGGTTGACCAAACTTGCAGAAACATGTTTATTTCTGCTGAAAAACACGTTTTGACCCTTTCTGCACACTGGGGTTAAGAGCTGAGTGTGTGGGCTCTTCTGAGCCTTGCTGTTACATGGGGATTCAGTTGTCTGAAAAAACGCGTTTATTTCGGGCTGAAAAACACGTTTTGAAAAGTGTGCTGTTACTGCCCCATAACTTACATGGGGTTGACCAAACTTGCAGAAACATTTTTATTTCTGCTGAAAAACACGTTTTGACCCTTTCTGCACACTGGGGTTAAGAGCTGAGTGTGTGGGCTCTTCTGAGCCTTGCTGTTACATGGGGATTCAGTTGTCTGAAAAAACGCGTTTATTTCGGGCTGAAAAACACGTTTTGAAAAGTGTGCTGTTACTGCCCCATAACTTACATGGGGTTGACCAAACTTGCAGAAACATGTTTATTTCTGCTGAAAAACACGTTTTGACCCTTTCTGCACACTGGGGTTAAGAGCTGAGTGTGTGGGCTCTTCTGAGCCTTGCTGTTACATGGGGATTCAGTTGTCTGAAAAAACGCGTTTATTTCGGGCTGAAAAACACGTTTTGAAAAGTGGGCTGTTACTGCCCCATAACTTACATGGGGTTGACCAAACTTGCAGAAACATGTTTATTTCTGCTGAAAAACACGTTTTGACCCTTTCTGCACACTGGGGTTAAGAGCTGAGTGTGTGGGCTCTTCTGAGCCTTGCTGTTACATGGGGATTCAGTTGTCTGAAAAAACGCGTTTATTTCGGGCTGAAAAACACGTTTTGAAAAGTGTGCTGTTACTGCCCCATAGCTTACATGGGGTTGAGCAAACTTGCAGAAACATGTTTATTTCTGCTGAAAAACACGTTTTGACCCTTTCTGCACACTGGGGTTAAGAGCTGAGTGTGTGGGCTCTTCTGAGCCTTGCTGTTACATGGGGATTCAGTTGTCTGAAAAAACGCGTTTATTTCGGGCTGAAAAACACGTTTTGAAAAGTGTGCTGTTACTGCCCCATAACTTACATGGGGTTGACCAAACTTGCAGAAACATGTTTATTTCTGCTGAAAAACACGTTTTGACCCTTTCTGCACACTGGGGTTAAGAGCTGAGTGTGTGGGCTCTTCTGAGCCTTGCTGTTACATGGGGATTCAGTTGTCTGAAAAAAACGCGTTTATTTCGGGCTGAAAAACACGTTTTGAAAAGTGTGCTGTTACTGCCCCATAACTTACATGGGGTTGACCAAACTTGCAGAAACATGTTTATTTCTGCTGAAAAACACGTTTTGACCCTTTCTGCACACTGGGGTTAAGAGCTGAGTGTGTGGGCTCTTCTGAGCCTTGCTGTTACATGGGGATTCAGTTGTCTGAAAAAACGCGTTTATCTAGGGCTGAAAAACACGTTTTGAAAAGTGAGCTTTTACTGCCCCATAACTTACATGGGGTTGACCAAACTTGCAGAAACATGTGTATTTCTGCTGAAAAACACGTTTTGACCCTTTCTGCACACTGGGGTTAAGAGCTGAGTGTGTGGGCTCTTCTGAGCCTTGCTGTTACATGGGGATTCAGTTGTCTGAAAAAACGCGTTTATTTCGGGCTGAAAAACACGTTTTGAAAAGTGTGCTGTTACTGCCCCATAACTTACATGGGGTTGACCAAACTTGCAGAAACATGTTTATTTCTGCTGAAAAACACGTTTTGACCCTTTCTGCACACTGGGGTTAAGAGCTGAATGTGTGGGCTCTTCTGAGCCTTGCTGTTACATGGGGATTCAGTTGTCTGAAAAAACGCGTTTATTTCGGGCTGAAAAACACGTTTTGAAAAGTGTGCTGTTACTGCCCCATAACTTACATGGGGTTGACCAAACTTGCAGAAACATGTTTATTTCTGCTGAAAAACACGTTTTGACCCTTTCTGCACACTGGGGTTAAGAGCTGAGTGTGTGGGCTCTTCTGAGCCTTGCTGTTACATGGGGATTCAGTTTTCTGAAAAAACGCGTTTATTTCGGGCTGAAAAACACGTTTTGAAAAGTGTGCTGTTACTGCCCCATAACTTACATGGGATTGACCAAACTTGCAGAAACATGTTTATTTCTGCTGAAAAACACGTTTTGACCCTTTCTGCACACTGGGGTTAAGAGCTGAGTTTGTGGGCTCTTCTGAGCCTTGCTGTTACATGGGGATTCAGTTGTCTGAAAAAACGTGTTTATTTCGGGCTGAAAAACACGTTTTGAAAAGTGTGCTGTTACTGCCCCATAACTTACATGGGGTTGACCAAACTTGCAGAAACATGTTTATTTCTGCTGAAAAACACGTTTTGACCCTTTCTGCACACTGGGGTTAAGAGCTGAGTGTGTGGGCTCTTCTGAGCCTTGCTGTTACATGGGGATTCAGTTGTCTGAAAAAACGCGTTTATTTCGGGCTGAAAAACACGTTTTGAAAAGTGTGCTGTTACTGCCCCATAACTTACATGGGGTTGACCAAACTTGCAGAAACATGTTTATTTCTGCTGAAAAACACGTTTTGACCCTTTCTGCACTCTGGGGTTAAGAGCGGAGTGTGTGGGCTCTTCTGAGCCTTGCTGTTACATGGGGATTCAGTTGTCTGAAAAAACGCGTTTATTTCGGGCTGAAAAACACGTTTTGAAAAGTGTGCTGTTACTGCCCCATAACTTACATGGGGTTGACCAAACTTGCAGAAACATGTTTATTTCTGCTGAAAAACACGTTTTGACCCTTTCTGCACACTGGGGTTAAGAGCTGAGTGTGTGGGCTCTTCTGAGCCTTGCTGTTACATGGGGATTCAGTTGTCTGAAAAAACGCGTTTATTTCGGGCTGAAAAACACGTTTTGAAAAGTGTGCTGTTACTGCCCCATAACTTACATGGGTTTGACCAAACTTGCAGAAACATGTTTATTTCTGCTGAAAAACACGTTTTGACCCTTTCTGCACACTGGGGTTAAGAGCTGAGTGTGTGGGCTCTTCTGAGCCTTGCTGTTACATGGGGATTCAGTTGTCTGAAAAAACGTGTTTATTTCGGGCTGAAAAACACGTTTTGAAAAGTGTGCTGTTACTGCCCCATAACTTACATGGGGTTGACCAAACTTGCAGAAACATGTTTATTTCTGCTGAAAAACACGTTTTGACCCTTTCTGCACACTGGGGTTAAGAGCGGAGTGTGTGGGCTCTTCTGAGCCTTGCTGTTACATGGGGATTCAGTTGTCTGAAAAAACGCGTTTATTTCGGGCTGAAAAACACGTTTTGAAAAGTGTGCTGTTACTGCCCCATAACTTACATGGGGTTGACCAAACTTGCAGAAACATGTTTATTTCTGCTGAAAAACACGTTTTGACCCTTTCTGCACACTGGGGTTAAGAGCGGAGTGTGTGGGCTCTTCTGAGCCTTGCTGTTACATGGGGATTCAGTTGTCTGAAAAAACGCGTTTATTTCGGGCTGAAAAACACGTTTTTAAAAGTGTGCTGTTACTGCCCCATAACTTACATGGGGTTGACCAAACTTGCAGAAACATGTTTATTTCTGCTGAAAAACACGTTTTGACCCTTTCTGCACACTGGGGTTAAGAGCTGAGTGTGTGGGCTCTTCTGAGCCTTGCTGTTACATGGGGATTCAGTTGTCTGAAAATACGCGTTTATTTCGGGCTGAAAAACACGGTTTGAAAAGTGTGCTGTTACTGCCCCATAACTTACATGGGGTTGACCAAACTTGCAGAAACATGTTTATTTCTGCTGAAAAACACGTTTTGACCCTTTCTGCACACTGGGGTTAAGAGCTGAGTTTGTGGGCTCTTCTGAGCCTTGCTGTTACATGGGGATTCAGTTGTCTGAAAAAACGCGTTTATTTCGGGCTGAAAAACACGTTTTGAAAAGTGTGCTGTTACTGCCCCATAACTTACATGGGGTTGACCAAACTTGCAGAAACATGTTTATTTCTGCTGAAAAACACGTTTTGACCCTTTCTGCACACTGGGGTTAAGAGCTGAGTGTGTGGGCTCTTCTGAGCCTTGCTGTTACATGGGGATTCAGTTGTCTGAAAAAACGCGTTTATTTCGGGCTGAAAAACACGTTTTGAAAAGTGTGCTGTTACTGCCCCATAACTTACATGGGGTTGACCAAACTTGCAGAAACATGTTTATTTCTGCTGAAAAACACGTTTTGACCCTTTCTGCACACTGGGGTTAAGAGCTGAGTGTGTGGGCTCTTCTGAGCCTTGCTGTTACATGGGGATTCAGTTGTCTGAAAAAACGCGTTTATTTCGGGCTGAAAAACACGTTTTGAAAAGTGTGCTGTTACTGCCCCATAACTTACATGGGGTTGACCAAACTTGCAGAAACATTTTTATTTCTGCTGAAAAACACGTTTTGACCCTTTCTGCACACTGGGGTTAAGAGCTGAGTGTGTGGGCTCTTCTGAGCCTTGCTGTTACATGGGGATTCAGTTGTCTGAAAAAACGCGTTTATTTCGGGCTGAAAAACACGTTTTGAAAAGTGGGCTGTTACTGCCCCATAACTTACATGGGGTTGACCAAACTTGCAGAAACATGTTTATTTCTGCTGAAAAACACGTTTTGACCCTTTCTGCACACTGGGGTTAAGAGCTGAGTGTGTGGGCTCTTCTGAGCCTTGCTGTTACATGGGGATTCAGTTGTCTGAAAAAAACGCGTTTATTTCGGGCTGAAAAACACGTTTTGAAAAGTGTGCTGTTACTGCCCCATAACTTACATGGGGTTGACCAAACTTGCAGAAACATGTTTATTTCTGCTGAAAAACACGTTTTGACCCTTTCTGCACACTGGGGTTAAGAGCTGAGTGTGTGGGCTCTTCTGAGCCTTGCTGTTACATGGGGATTCAGTTGTCTGAAAAAACGCGTTTATCTAGGGCTGAAAAACACGTTTTGAAAAGTGAGCTTTTACTGCCCCATAACTTACATGGGGTTGACCAAACTTGCAGAAACATGTGTATTTCTGCTGAAAAACACGTTTTGACCCTTTCTGCACACTGGGGTTAAGAGCTGAGTGTGTGGGCTCTTCTGAGCCTTGCTGTTACATGGGGATTCAGTTGTCTGAAAAAACGCGTTTATTTCGGGCTGAAAAACATGTTTTGAAAAGTGTTCTGTTACTGCCCCATAACTTACATGGGGTTGACCAAGCTTGCAGAAACATGTTTATTTCTGCTGAAAAACACGTTTTGACCCTTTCTGCACACTGGGGTTAAGAGCTGAATGTGTGGGCTCTTCTGAGCCTTGCTGTTACATGGGGATTCAGTTGTCTGAAAAAACGCGTTTATTTCGGGCTGAAAAACACGTTTTGAAAAGTGTGCTGTTACTGCCCCATAACTTACATGGGGTTGACCAAACTTGCAGAAACATGTTTATTTCTGCTGAAAAACACGTTTTGACCCTTTCTGCACACTGGGGTTAAGAGCTGAGTGTGTGGGCTCTTCTGAGCCTTGCTGTTACATGGGGATTCAGTTTTCTGAAAAAACGCGTTTATTTCGGGCTGAAAAACACGTTTTGAAAAGTGTGCTGTTACTGCCCCATAACTTACATGGGGTTGACCAAACTTGCAGAAACATGTTTATTTCTGCTGAAAAACACGTTTTGACCCTTTCTGCACACTGGGGTTAAGAGCTGAGTTTGTGGGCTCTTCTGAGCCTTGCTGTTACATGGGGATTCAGTTGTCTGAAAAAACGTGTTTATTTCGGGCTGAAAAACACGTTTTGAAAAGTGTGCTGTTACTGCCCCATAACTTACATGGGGTTGACCAAACTTGCAGAAACATGTTTATTTCTGCTGAAAAACACGTTTTGACCCTTTCTGCACACTGGGGTTAAGAGCTGAGTGTGTGGGCTCTTCTGAGCCTTGCTGTTACATGGGGATTCAGTTGTCTGAAAAAACGCGTTTATTTCAGGCTGAAAAACACGTTTTGAAAAGTGTGCTGGTACTGCCCCATAACTTACATGGGGTTGACCAAACTTGCAGAAACATGTTTATTTCTGCTGAAAAACACGTTTTGACCCTTTCTGCACACTGGGGTTAAGAGCTGAGTGTGTGGGCTCTTCTGAGCCTTGCTGTTACATGGGGATTCAGTTGTCTGAAAAAACGCGTTTATTTCGGGCTGAAAAACACGTTTTGAAAAGTGTGCTGTTACTGCCCCATAACTTACATGGGGTTGACCAAACTTGCAGAAACATGTTTATTTCTGCTGAAAAACACGTTTTGACCCTTTCTGCACACTGGGGTTAAGAGCTGAGTGTGTGGGCTCTTCTGAGCCTTGCTGTTACATGGGGATTCAGTTGTCTGAAAAAACGCGTTTATTTCGGGCTGAAAAACACGTTTTGAAAAGTGGGCTGTTACTGCCCCATAACTTACATGGGGTTGACCAAACTTGCAGAAACATGTTTATTTCTGCTGAAAAACACGTTTTGACCCTTTCTGCACACTGGGGTTAAGAGCTGAGTGTGTGGGCTCTTCTGAGCCTTGCTGTTACATGGGGATTCAGTTGTCTGAAAAAACGCGTTTATTTCGGGCTGAAAAACACGTTTTGAAAAGTGTGCTGTTACTGCCCCATAGCTTACATGGGGTTGAGCAAACTTGCAGAAACATGTTTATTTCTGCTGAAAAACACGTTTTGACCCTTTCTGCACACTGGGGTTAAGAGCTGAGTGTGTGGGCTCTTCTGAGCCTTGCTGTTACATGGGGATTCAGTTGTCTGAAAAAACGCGTTTATCTAGGGCTGAAAAACACGTTTTGAAAAGTGAGCTTTTACTGCCCCATAACTTACATGGGGTTGACCAAACTTGCAGAAACATGTGTATTTCTGCTGAAAAACACGTTTTGACCCTTTCTGCACACTGGGGTTAAGAGCTGAGTGTGTGGGCTCTTCTGAGCCTTGCTGTTACATGGGGATTCAGTTGTCTGAAAAAACGCGTTTATTTCGGGCTGAAAAACATGTTTTGAAAAGTGTGCTGTTACTGCCCCATAACTTACATGGGGTTGACCAAGCTTGCAGAAACATGTTTATTTCTGCTGAAAAACACGTTTTGACCCTTTCTGCACACTGGGGTTAAGAGCTGAATGTGTGGGCTCTTCTGAGCCTTGCTGTTACATGGGGATTCAGTTGTCTGAAAAAACGCGTTTATTTCGGGCTGAAAAACACGTTTTGAAAAGTGTGCTGTTACTGCCCCATAACTTACATGGGGTTGACCAAACTTGCAGAAACATGTTTATTTCTGCTGAAAAACACGTTTTGACCCTTTCTGCACACTGGGGTTAAGAGCTGAGTGTGTGGGCTCTTCTGAGCCTTGCTGTTACATGGGGATTCAGTTTTCTGAAAAAACGCGTTTATTTCGGGCTGAAAAACACGTTTTGAAAAGTGTGCTGTTACTGCCCCATAACTTACATGGGGTTGACCAAACTTGCAGAAACATGTTTATTTCTGCTGAAAAACACGTTTTGACCCTTTCTGCACACTGGGGTTAAGGGCTGAGTGTGTGGGCTCTTCTGAGCCTTGCTGTTACAAGGAGATTCAGTTGTCTTAAAAAACGCGTTTATTTCGGGCTGAAAAACACGTTTTGAAAAGTGTGATGTTACTGCCCCATAACTTACATGGGGTTGACCAAACTTGCAGAAACATGTTTATTTCTGCTGAAAAACACGTTTTGACCCTTTCTGCACACTGGGGTTAAGAGCTGAGTGTGTGGGCTCTTCTGAGCCTTGCTGTTACATGGGGATTCAGTTGTCTGAAAAAACGCGTTTATTTCGGGCTGAAAAACACGTTTTTAAAAGTGTGCTGTTACTGCCCCATAACTTACATGGGGTTGACCAAACTTGCAGAAACATGTTTATTTCTGCTGAAAAACACGTTTTGACCCTTTCTGCACACTGGGGTTAAGAGCTGAGTGTGTGGGCTCTTCTGAGCCTTGGTGTTACATGGGGATTCAGTTGTCTGAAAAAACGCGTTTATTTCGGGCTGAAAAACACGTTTTGAAAAGTGTGCTGTTACTGCCCCATAACTTACATGGGGTTGACCAAACTTGCAGAAACATGTTTATTTCTGCTGAAAAACACGTTTTGACCCTTTCTGCACACTGGGGTTAAGAGCTGAGTGTGTGGGCTCTTCTGAGCCTTGCTGTTACATGGGGATTCAGTTGTCTGAAAAAACGCGTTTATTTCGGGCTGAAAAACACGTTTTGAAAAGTGTGCTGTTACTGCCCCATAACTTACATGGGGTTGACCAAACTTGCAGAAACATGTTTATTTCTGCTGAAAAACACGTTTTGACCCTTTCTGCACACTGGGGTTAAGAGCGGAGTGTGTGGGCTCTTCTGAGCCTTGCTGTTACATGGGGATTCAGTTGTCTGAAAAAACGCGTTTATTTCGGGCTGAAAAACACGTTTTGAAAAGTGTGCTGTTACTGCCCCATAACTTACATGGGGTTGACCAAACTTGCAGAAACATGTTTATTTCTGCTGAAAAACACGTTTTGACCCTTTCTGCACACTGGGGTTAAGAGCTGAGTGTGTGGGCTCTTCTGAGCCTTGCTGTTACATGGGGATTCAGTTGTCTGAAAAAACGCGTTTATTTCGGGCTGAAAAACACGTTTTGAAAAGTGTGCTGTTACTGCCCCATAACTTACATGGGGTTGACCAAACTTGCAGAAACATGTTTATTTCTGCTGAAAAACACGTTTTGACCCTTTCTGCACACTGGGGTTAAGAGCTGAGTGTGTGGGCTCTTCTGAGCCTTGCTGTTACATGGGGATTCAGTTGTCTGAAAAAACGCGTTTATTTCGGGCTGAAAAACACGTTTTGAAAAGTGTGCTGTTACTGCCCCATAACTTACATGGGGTTGACCAAACTTGCAGAAACATGTTTATTTCTGCTGAAAAACACGTTTTGACCCTTTCTGCACACTGGGGTTAAGAGCGGAGTGTGTGGGCTCTTCTGAGCCTTGCTGTTACATGGGGATTCAGTTGTCTGAAAAAACGCGTTTATTTCGGGCTGAAAAACACGTTTTTAAAAGTGTGCTGTTACTGCCCCATAACTTACATGGGGTTGACCAAACTTGCAGAAACATGTTTATTTCTGCTGAAAAACACGTTTTGACCCTTTCTGCACACTGGGGTTAAGAGCTGAGTGTGTGGGCTCTTCTGAGCCTTGCTGTTACATGGGGATTCAGTTGTCTGAAAAAACGCGTTTATTTCGGGCTGAAAAACACGTTTTGAAAAGTGTGCTGTTACTGCCCCATAACTTACATGGGGTTGACCAAACTTGCAGAAACATGTTTATTTCTGCTGAAAAACACGTTTTGACCCTTTCTGCACACTGGGGTTAAGAGCTGAGTGTGTGGGCTCTTCTGAGCCTTGCTGTTACATGGGGATTCAGTTGTCTGAAAAAACGCGTTTATTTCGGGCTGAAAAACACGTTTTGAAAAGTGTGCTGTTACTGCCCCATAACTTACATGGGGGTGACCAAACTTGCAGAAACATGTTTATTTCTGCTGAAAAACACGTTTTGACCCTTTCTGCACACTGGGGTTAAGAGCGGAGTGTGTGGGCTCTTCTGAGCCTTGCTGTTACATGGGGATTCAGTTGTCTGAAAAAATGCGTTTATTTCGGGCTGAAAAACACGTTTTTAAAAGTGTGCTGTTACTGCCCCATAACTTACATGGGGTTGACCAAACTTGCAGAAACATGTTTATTTCTGCTGAAAAACACGTTTTGACCCTTTCTGCACACTGGGGTTAAGAGCTGAGTGTGTGGGCTCTTCTGAGCCTTGCTGTTACATGGGGATTCAGTTGTCTGAAAAAACGCGTTTATTTCGGGCTGAAAAACACGTTTTGAAAAGTGTGCTGTTACTGCCCCATAACTTACATGGGGTTGACCAAACTTGCAGAAACATGTTTATTTCTGCTGAAAAACACGTTTTGACCCTTTCTGCACACTGGGGTTAAGAGCTGAGTGTGTGGGCTCTTCTGAGCCTTGCTGTTACATGGGGATTCAGTTGTCTGAAAATACGCGTTTATTTCGGGCTGAAAAACACGTTTTGAAAAGTGTGCTGTTACTGCCCCATAACTTACATGGGGTTGACCAAACTTGCAGAAACATGTTTATTTCTGCTGAAAAACACGTTTTGACCCTTTCTGCACACTGGGGTTAAGAGCTGAGTGTGTGGGCTCTTCTGAGCCTTGCTGTTACATGGGGATTCAGTTGTCTGAAAAAACGCGTTTATTTCGGGCTGAAAAACACGTTTTGAAAAGTGTGCTGTTACTGCCCCATAACTTACATGGGGTTGACCAAACTTGCAGAAACGTTTATTTCTGCTGAAAAACACGTTTTGACCCTTTCTGCACACTGGGGTTAAGAGCTGAGTGTGTGGGCTCTTCTGAGCCTTGCTGTTACATGGGGATTCAGTTGTCTGAAAAAACGCGTTTATTTCGGGCTGAAAAACACGTTTTGAAAAGTGTGCTGTTACTGCCCCATAACTTACATGGGGTTGACCAAACTTGCAGAAACATGTTTATTTCTGCTGAAAAACACGTTTTGACCCTTTCTGCACACTGGGGTTAAGAGCGGAGTGTGTGGGCTCTTCTGAGCCTTGCTGTTACATGGGGATTCAGTTGTCTGAAAAAACGCGTTTATTTCGGGCTGAAAAACACGTTTTTAAAAGTGTGCTGTTACTGCCCCATAACTTACATGGGGTTGACCAAACTTGCAGAAACATGTTTATTTCTGCTGAAAAACACGTTTTGACCCTTTCTGCACACTGGGGTTAAGAGCTGAGTGTGTGGGCTCTTCTGAGCCTTGCTGTTACATGGGGATTCAGTTGTCTGAAAAAACGCGTTTATTTCGGGCTGAAAAACACGTTTTGAAAAGTGTGCTGTTACTGCCCCATAACTTACATGGGGTTGACCAAACTTGCAGAAACATGTTTATTTCTGCTGAAAAACACGTTTTGACCCTTTCTGCACACTGGGGTTAAGAGCTGAGTGTGTGGGCTCTTCTGAGCCTTGCTGTTACATGGGGATTCAGTTGTCTGAAAAAACGCGTTTATTTCGGGCTGAAAAACACGTTTTGAAAAGTGTGCTGTTACTGCCCCATAACTTACATGGGGGTGACCAAACTTGCAGAAACATGTTTATTTCTGCTGAAAAACACGTTTTGACCCTTTCTGCACACTGGGGTTAAGAGCGGAGTGTGTGGGCTCTTCTGAGCCTTGCTGTTACATGGGGATTCAGTTGTCTGAAAAAACGCGTTTATTTCGGGCTGAAAAACACGTTTTGAAAAGTGTGCTGTTACTGCCCCATAACTTACATGGGGTTGACCAAACTTGCAGAAACATGTTTATTTCTGCTGAAAAACACGTTTTGACCCTTTCTGCACACTGGGGTTAAGAGCTGAGTGTGTGGGCTCTTCTGAGCCTTGCTGTTACATGGGGATTCAGTTGTCTGAAAAAACGCGTTTATTTCGGGCTGAAAAACACGTTTTGAAAAGTGTGCTGTTACTGCCCCATAACTTACATGGGGTTGACCAAACTTGCAGAAACATGTTTATTTCTGCTGAAAAACACGTTTTGACCCTTTCTGCACACTGGGGTTAAGAGCTGAGTGTGTGGGCTCTTCTGAGCCTTGCTGTTACATGGGGATTCAGTTGTCTGAAAATACGCGTTTATTTCGGGCTGAAAAACACGTTTTGAAAAGTGTGCTGTTACTGCCCCATAACTTACATGGGGTTGACCAAACTTGCAGAAACATGTTTATTTCTGCTGAAAAACACGTTTTGACCCTTTCTGCACACTGGGGTTAAGAGCTGAGTTTGTGGGCTCTTCTGAGCCTTGCTGTTACATGGGGATTCAGTTGTCTGAAAAAACGCGTTTATTTCGGGCTGAAAAACACGTTTTGAAAAGTGTGCTGTTACTGCCCCATAACTTACATGGGGTTGACCAAACTTGCAGAAACATGTTTATTTCTGCTGAAAAACACGTTTTGACCCTTTCTGCACACTGGGGTTAAGAGCTGAGTGTGTGGGCTCTTCTGAGCCTTGCTGTTACATGGGGATTCAGTTGTCTGAAAAAACGCGTTTATTTCGGGCTGAAAAACACGTTTTGAAAAGTGTGCTGTTACTGCCCCATAACTTACATGGGGTTGACCAAACTTGCAGAAACATGTTTATTTCTGCTGAAAAACACGTTTTGACCCTTTCTGCACACTGGGGTTAAGAGCTGAGTGTGTGGGCTCTTCTGAGCCTTGCTGTTACATGGGGATTCAGTTGTCTGAAAAAACGCGTTTATTTCGGGCTGAAAAACACGTTTTGAAAAGTGTGCTGTTACTGCCCCATAACTTACATGGGGTTGACCAAACTTGCAGAAACATGCTTATTTCTGCTGAAAAACACGTTTTGACCCTTTCTACACACTGGGGTTAAGAGCTGAGTGTGTGGGCTCTTCTGAGCCTTGCTGTTACATGGGGATTCAGTTGTCTGAAAAAACGCGTTTATTTCGGGCTGAAAAACACGTTTTTAAAAGTGTGCTGTTACTGCCCCATAACTTACATGGGGTTGACCAAACTTGCAGAAACATGTTTATTTCTGCTGAAAAACACGTTTTGACCCTTTCTGCACACTGGGGTTAAGAGCTGAGTGTGTGGGCTCTTCTGAGCCTTGCTGTTACACGGGGATTCAGTTGTCTGAAAAAACGCGTTTATTTCGGGCTGAAAAACACGTTTTGAAAAGTGTGCTGTTACTGCCCCATAACTTACATGAGGTTGACCAAACTTGCAGAAACATGTTTATTTCTGCTGAAAAACACGTTTTGACCCTTTCTGCACACTGGGGTTAAGAGCTGAGTGTGTGGGTTCTTCTGAGCCTTGCTGTTACACAGGGATTCAGTTGTCTGAAAAAACGCGTTTATTTCGGGCTGAAAAACACGTTTTGAAAAGTGTGCTGTTACTGCCCCATAACTTACATGGGGTTGACCAAACTTGCAGAAACATGTTTATTTCTGCTGAAAAACACGTTTTGACCCTTTCTGCACATTGGGGTTAAGGGCTGAGTGTGTGGGCTCTTCTGAGCCTTGCTGTTACATGGGGATTCAGTTGTCTGAAAAAACGCGTTTATTTCGGGCTGAAAAACACGTTTTGAAAAGTGTGCTGTTACTGCCCCATAACTTACATGGGGTTGACCAAACTTGCAGAAACATGTTTATTTCTGCTGAAAAACACGTTTTGACCCTTTCTGCACACTGGGGTTAAGAGCTGAGTGTGTGGGCTCTTCTGAGCCTTGCTGTTACATGGGGATTCAGTTGTCTGAAAAAACGCGTTTATTTCGGGCTGAAAAACACGTTTTGAAAAGTGTGCTGTTACTGCCCCATAACTTACATGGGGTTGACCAAACTTGCAGAAACATGTTTATTTCTGCTGAAAAACACGTTTTGACCCTTTCTGCACACTGGGGTTAAGAGCTGAGTTTGTGGGCTCTTCTGAGCCTTGCTGTTACATGGGGATTCAGTTGTCTGAAAAAACGCGTTTATTTCGGGCTGAAAAACACGTTTTGAAAAGTGTGCTGTTACTGCCCCATAACTTACATGGGGTTGACCAAACTTGCAGAAACATGTTTATTTCTGCTGAAAAACACGTTTTGACCCTTTCTGCACACTGGGGTTAAGAGCTGAGTGTGTGGGCTCTTCTGAGCCTTGCTGTTACATGGGGATTCAGTTGTCTGAAAAAACGCGTTTATTTCGGGCTGAAAAACACGTTTTGAAAAGTGTGCTGTTACTGCCCCATAACTTACATGGGGTTGACCAAACTTGCAGAAACATGTTTATTTCTGCTGAAAAACACGTTTTGACCCTTTCTGCACACTGGGGTTAAGAGCTGAGTGTGTGGGCTCTTCTGAGCCTTGCTGTTACATGGGGATTCAGTTGTCTGAAAAAACGCGTTTATTTCGGGCTGAAAAACACGTTTTGAAAAGTGTGCTGTTACTGCCCCATAACTTACATGGGGTTGACCAAACTTGCAGAAACATGCTTATTTCTGCTGAAAAACACGTTTTGACCCTTTCTACACACTGGGGTTAAGAGCTGAGTGTGTGGGCTCTTCTGAGCCTTGCTGTTACATGGGGATTCAGTTGTCTGAAAAAACGCGTTTATTTCGGGCTGAAAAACACGTTTTTAAAAGTGTGCTGTTACTGCCCCATAACTTACATGGGGTTGACCAAACTTGCAGAAACATGTTTATTTCTGCTGAAAAACACGTTTTGACCCTTTCTGCACACTGGGGTTAAGAGCTGAGTGTGTGGGCTCTTCTGAGCCTTGCTGTTACACGGGGATTCAGTTGTCTGAAAAAACGCGTTTATTTCGGGCTGAAAAACACGTTTTGAAAAGTGTGCTGTTACTGCCCCATAACTTACATGAGGTTGACCAAACTTGCAGAAACATGTTTATTTCTGCTGAAAAACACGTTTTGACCCTTTCTGCACACTGGGGTTAAGAGCTGAGTGTGTGGGTTCTTCTGAGCCTTGCTGTTACACAGGGATTCAGTTGTCTGAAAAAACGCGTTTATTTCGGGCTGAAAAACACGTTTTGAAAAGTGTGCTGTTACTGCCCCATAACTTACATGGGGTTGACCAAACTTGCAGAAACATGTTTATTTCTGCTGAAAAACACGTTTTGACCCTTTCTGCACATTGGGGTTAAGGGCTGAGTGTGTGGGCTCTTCTGAGCCTTGCTGTTACATGGGGATTCAGTTGTCTGAAAAAACGCGTTTATTTCGGGCTGAAAAACACGTTTTGAAAAGTGTGCTGTTACTGCCCCATAACTTACATGGGGTTGACCAAACTTGCAGAAACATGTTTATTTCTGCTGAAAAACACGTTTTGACCCTTTCTGCACACTGGGGTTAAGAGCTGAGTGTGTGGGCTCTTCTGAGCCTTGCTGTTACATGGGGATTCAGTTGTCTGAAAAAACGCGTTTATTTCGGGCTGAAAAACACGTTTTGAAAAGTGTGCTGTTACTGCCCCATAACTTACATGGGGTTGACCAAACTTGCAGAAACATGTTTATTTCTGCTGAAAAACACGTTTTGACCCTTTCTGCACACTGGGGTTAAGAGCTGAGTGTGTGGGCTCTTCTGAGCCTTGCTGTTACATGGGGATTCAGTTGTCTGAAAATACGCGTTTATTTCGGGCTGAAAAACACGTTTTGAAAAGTGTGCTGTTACTGCCCCATAACTTACATGGGGTTGACCAAACTTGCAGAAACATGTTTATTTCTGCTGAAAAACACGTTTTGACCCTTTCTGCACACTGGGGTTAAGAGCTGAGTTTGTGGGCTCTTCTGAGCCTTGCTGTTACATGGGGATTCAGTTGTCTGAAAAAACGCGTTTATTTCGGGCTGAAAAACACGTTTTGAAAAGTGTGCTGTTACTGCCCCATAACTTACATGGGGTTGACCAAACTTGCAGAAACATGTTTATTTCTGCTGAAAAACACGTTTTGACCCTTTCTGCACACTGGGGTTAAGAGCTGAGTGTGTGGGCTCTTCTGAGCCTTGCTGTTACATGGGGATTCAGTTGTCTGAAAAAACGCGTTTATTTCGGGCTGAAAAACACGTTTTGAAAAGTGTGCTGTTACTGCCCCATAACTTACATGGGGTTGACCAAACTTGCAGAAACATGTTTATTTCTGCTGAAAAACACGTTTTGACCCTTTCTGCACACTGGGGTTAAGAGCTGAGTGTGTGGGCTCTTCTGAGCCTTGCTGTTACATGGGGATTCAGTTGTCTGAAAAAACGCGTTTATTTCGGGCTGAAAAACACGTTTTGAAAAGTGTGCTGTTACTGCCCCATAACTTACATGGGGTTGACCAAACTTGCAGAAACATGTTTATTTCTGCTGAAAAACACGTTTTGACCCTTTCTACACACTGGGGTTAAGAGCTGAGTGTGTGGGCTCTTCTGAGCCTTGCTGTTACATGGGGATTCAGTTGTCTGAAAAAACGCGTTTATTTCGGGCTGAAAAACACGTTTTTAAAAGTGTGCTGTTACTGCCCCATAACTTACATGGGGTTGACCAAACTTGCAGAAACATGTTTATTTCTGCTGAAAAACACGTTTTGACCCTTTCTGCACACTGGGGTTAAGAGCTGAGTGTGTGGGCTCTTCTGAGCCTTGCTGTTACACGGGGATTCAGTTGTCTGAAAAAACGCGTTTATTTCGGGCTGAAAAACACGTTTTGAAAAGTGTGCTGTTACTGCCCCATAACTTACATGAGGTTGACCAAACTTGCAGAAACATGTTTATTTCTGCTGAAAAACACGTTTTGACCCTTTCTGCACACTGGGGTTAAGAGCTGAGTGTGTGGGTTCTTCTGAGCCTTGCTGTTACACAGGGATTCAGTTGTCTGAAAAAACGCGTTTATTTCGGGCTGAAAAACACGTTTTGAAAAGTGTGCTGTTACTGCCCCATAACTTACATGGGGTTGACCAAACTTGCAGAAACATGTTTATTTCTGCTGAAAAACACGTTTTGACCCTTTCTGCACATTGGGGTTAAGGGCTGAGTGTGTGGGCTCTTCTGAGCCTTGCTGTTACAAGGAGATTCAGTTGTCTGAAAAAACGCGTTTATTTCGGGCTGAAAAACACGTTTTGAAAAGTGTGATGTTACTGCCCCATAACTTACATGGGGTTGACCAAACTTGCAGAAACATGTTTATTTCTGCTGAAAAACACGTTTTGACCCTTTCTGCACACTGGGGTTAAGAGCTGAGTGTGTGGGCTCTTCTGAGCCTTGCTGTTACATGGGGATTCAGTTGTCTGAAAAAACGCGTTTATTTCGGGCTGAAAAACACGTTTTTAAAAGTGTGCTGTTACTGCCCCATAACTTACATGGGGTTGACCAAACTTGCAGAAACATGTTTATTTCTGCTGAAAAACACGTTTTGACCCTTTCTGCACACTGGGGTTAAGAGCTGAGTGTGTGGGCTCTTCTGAGCCTTGCTGTTACACGGGGATTCAGTTGTCTGAAAAAACGCGTTTATTTCGGGCTGAAAAACACGTTTTGAAAAGTGTGCTGTTACTGCCCCATAACTTACATGAGGTTGACCAAACTTGCAGAAACATGTTTATTTCTGCTGAAAAACAGGTTTTGACCCTTTCTGCACACTGGGGTTAAGAGCTGAGTGTGTGGGTTCTTCTGAGCCTTGCTGTTACACAGGGATTCAGTTGTCTGAAAAAACGCGTTTATTTCGGGCTGAAAAACACGTTTTGAAAAGTGTGCTGTTACTGCCCCATAACTTACATGGGGTTGACCAAACTTGCAGAAACATGTTTATTTCTGCTGAAAAACACGTTTTGACCCTTTCTGCACATTGGGGTTAAGAGCGGAGTGTGTGGGCTCTTCTGAGCCTTGCTGTTACATGGGGATTCAGTTGTCTGAAAAAACGCGTTTATTTCGGGCTGAAAAACACGTTTTGAAAAGTGTGCTGTTACTGCCCCATAACTTACATGGGGTTGACCAAACTTGCAGAAACATGTTTATTTCTGCTGAAAAACACGTTTTGACCCTTTCTGCACACTGGGGTTAAGAGCGGAGTGTGTGGGCTCTTCTGAGCCTTGCTGTTACATGGGGATTCAGTTGTCTGAAAAAATGCGTTTATTTCGGGCTGAAAAACACGTTTTTAAAAGTGTGCTGTTACTGCCCCATAACTTACATGGGGTTGACCAAACTTGCAGAAACATGTTTATTTCTGCTGAAAAACACGTTTTGACCCTTTCTGCACACTGGGGTTAAGAGCTGAGTGTGTGGGCTCTTCTGAGCCTTGCTGTTACATGGGGATTCAGTTGTCTGAAAAAACGCGTTTATTTCGGGCTGAAAAACACGTTTTGAAAAGTGTGCTGTTACTGCCCCATAACTTACATGGGGTTGACCAAACTTGCAGAAACATGTTTATTTCTGCTGAAAAACACGTTTTGACCCTTTCTGCACACTGGGGTTAAGAGCTGAGTGTGTGGGCTCTTCTGAGCCTTGCTGTTACATGGGGATTCAGTTGTCTGAAAATACGCGTTTATTTCGGGGTGAAAAACACGTTTTGAAAAGTGTGCTGTTACTGCCCCATAACTTACATGGGGTTGACCAAACTTGCAGAAACATGTTTATTTCTGCTGAAAAACACGTTTTGACCCTTTCTGCACACTGGGGTTAAGAGCTGAGTTTGTGGGCTCTTCTGAGCCTTGCTGTTACATGGGGATTCAGTTGTCTGAAAAAACGCGTTTATTTCGGGCTGAAAAACACGTTTTGAAAAGTGTGCTGTTACTGCCCCATAACTTACATGGGGTTGACCAAACTTGCAGAAACATGTTTATTTCTGCTGAAAAACACGTTTTGACCCTTTCTGCACACTGGGGTTAAGAGCGGAGTGTGTGGGCTCTTCTGAGCCTTGCTGTTACATGGGGATTCAGTTGTCTGAAAAAACGCGTTTATTTCGGGCTGAAAAACACGTTTTGAAAAGTGTGCTGTTACTGCCCCATAACTTACATGGGGTTGACCAAACTTGCAGAAACATGTTTATTTCTGCTGAAAAACACGTTTTGACCCTTTCTGCACACTGGGGTTAAGAGCTGAGTGTGTGGGCTCTTCTGAGCCTTGCTGTTACATGGGGATTCAGTTGTCTGAAAAAACGCGTTTATTTCGGGCTGAAAAACACGTTTTGAAAAGTGTGCTGTTACTGCCCCATAACTTACATGGGGTTGACCAAACTTGCAGAAACGTTTATTTCTGCTGAAAAACACGTTTTGACCCTTTCTGCACACTGGGGTTAAGAGCTGAGTGTGTGGGCTCTTCTGAGCCTTGCTGTTACATGGGGATTCAGTTGTCTGAAAAAACGCGTTTATTTCGGGCTGAAAAACACGTTTTGAAAAGTGTGCTGTTACTGCCCCATAACTTACATGGGGTTGACCAAACTTGCAGAAACATGTTTATTTCTGCTGAAAAACACGTTTTGACCCTTTCTGCACACTGGGGTTAAGAGCTGAGTGTGTGGGCTCTTCTGAGCCTTGCTGTTACATGGGGATTCAGTTGTCTGAAAAAACGCGTTTATTTCGGGCTGAAAAACACGTTTTTAAAAGTGTGCTGTTACTGCCCCATAACTTACATGGGGTTGACCAAACTTGCAGAAACATGTTTATTTCTGCTGAAAAACACGTTTTGACCCTTTCTGCACACTGGGGTTAAGAGCTGAGTGTGTGGGCTCTTCTGAGCCTTGCTGTTACATGGGGATTCAGTTGTCTGAAAAAACGCGTTTATTTCGGGCTGAAAAACACGTTTTGAAAAGTGTGCTGTTACTGCCCCATAACTTACATGGGGTTGACCAAACTTGCAGAAACATGTTTATTTCTGCTGAAAAACACGTTTTGACCCTTTCTGCACACTGGGGTTAAGAGCTGAGTGTGTGGGCTCTTCTGAGCCTTGCTGTTACATGGGGATTCAGTTGTCTGAAAAAACGCGTTTATTTCGGGCTGAAAAACACGTTTTGAAAAGTGTGCTGTTACTGCCCCATAACTTACATGGGGGTGACCAAACTTGCAGAAACATGTTTATTTCTGCTGAAAAACACGTTTTGACCCTTTCTGCACACTGGGGTTAAGA
Source organism: Lepisosteus platostomus (assembly GCF_059453375.1). Classification (NCBI taxonomy): domain Eukaryota; kingdom Metazoa; phylum Chordata; class Actinopteri; order Semionotiformes; family Lepisosteidae; genus Lepisosteus; species Lepisosteus platostomus. The sequence continues at coordinate 2,894,728 of NC_142632.1, forward strand.
GCGGAGTGTGTGGGCTCTTCTGAGCCTTGCTGTTACATGGGGATTCAGTTGTCTGAAAAAACGCGTTTATTTCGGGCTGAAAAACACGTTTTGAAAAGTGTGCTGTTACTGCCCCATAACTTACATGGGGTTGACCAAACTTGCAGAAACATGTTTATTTCTGCTGAAAAACACGTTTTGACCCTTTCTGCACACTGGGGTTAAGAGCTGAGTGTGTGGGCTCTTCTGAGCCTTGCTGTTACATGGGGATTCAGTTGTCTGAAAAAACGCGTTTATTTCGGGCTGAAAAACACGTTTTGAAAAGTGTGCTGTTACTGCCCCATAACTTACATGAGGTTGACCAAACTTGCAGAAACATGTTTATTTCTGCTGAAAAACACGTTTTGACCCTTTCTGCACACTGGGGTTAAGAGCTGAGTGTGTGGGTTCTTCTGAGCCTTGCTGTTACACAGGGATTCAGTTGTCTGAAAAAACGCGTTTATTTCGGGCTGAAAAACACGTTTTGAAAAGTGTGCTGTTACTGCCCCATAACTTACATGGGGTTGACCAAACTTGCAGAAACATGTTTATTTCTGCTGAAAAACACGTTTTGACCCTTTCTGCACATTGGGGTTAAGGGCTGAGTGTGTGGGCTCTTCTGAGCCTTGCTGTTACAAGGAGATTCAGTTGTCTGAAAAAACGCGTTTATTTCGGGCTGAAAAACACGTTTTGAAAAGTGTGATGTTACTGCCCCATAACTTACATGGGGTTGACCAAACTTGCAGAAACATGTTTATTTCTGCTGAAAAACACGTTTTGACCCTTTCTGCACACTGGGGTTAAGAGCTGAGTGTGTGGGCTCTTCTGAGCCTTGCTGTTACATGGGGATTCAGTTGTCTGAAAAAACGCGTTTATTTCGGGCTGAAAAACACGTTTTTAAAAGTGTGCTGTTACTGCCCCATAACTTACATGGGGTTGACCAAACTTGCAGAAACATGTTTATTTCTGCTGAAAAACACGTTTTGACCCTTTCTGCACACTGGGGTTAAGAGCTGAGTGTGTGGGCTCTTCTGAGCCTTGCTGTTACACGGGGATTCAGTTGTCTGAAAAAACGCGTTTATTTCGGGCTGAAAAACACGTTTTGAAAAGTGTGCTGTTACTGCCCCATAACTTACATGAGGTTGACCAAACTTGCAGAAACATGTTTATTTCTGCTGAAAAACACGTTTTGACCCTTTCTGCACACTGGGGTTAAGAGCTGAGTGTGTGGGTTCTTCTGAGCCTTGCTGTTACACAGGGATTCAGTTGTCTGAAAAAACGCGTTTATTTCGGGCTGAAAAACACGTTTTGAAAAGTGTGCTGTTACTGCCCCATAACTTACATGGGGTTGACCAAACTTGCAGAAACATGTTTATTTCTGCTGAAAAACACGTTTTGACCCTTTCTGCACATTGGGGTTAAGGGCTGAGTGTGTGGGCTCTTCTGAGCCTTGCTGTTACAAGGAGATTCAGTTGTCTGAAAAAACGCGTTTATTTCGGGCTGAAAAACACGTTTTGAAAAGTGTGCTGTTACTGCCCCATAACTTACATGGGGGTGACCAAACTTGCAGAAACATGTTTATTTCTGCTGAAAAACACGTTTTGACCCTTTCTACACACTGGGGTTAAGAGCTGAGTGTGTGGGCTCTTCTGAGCCTTGCTGTTACATGGGGATTCAGTTGTCTGAAAATACGCGTTTATTTCGGGCTGAAAAACACGTTTTGAAAAGTGTGCTGTTACTGCCCCATAACTTACATGGGGTTGACCAAACTTGCAGAAACATGTTTATTTCTGCTGAAAAACACGTTTTGACCCTTTCTGCACACTGGGGTTAAGAGCTGAGTTTGTGGGCTCTTCTGAGCCTTGCTGTTACATGGGGATTCAGTTGTCTGAAAAAACGCGTTTATTTCGGGCTGAAAAACACGTTTTGAAAAGTGTGCTGTTACTGCCCCATAACTTACATGGGGTTGACCAAACTTGCAGAAACATGTTTATTTCTGCTGAAAAACACGTTTTGACCCTTTCTGCACACTGGGGTTAAGAGCTGAGTGTGTGGGCTCTTCTGAGCCTTGCTGTTACATGGGGATTCAGTTGTCTGAAAAAACGCGTTTATTTCGGGCTGAAAAACACGTTTTGAAAAGTGTGCTGTTACTGCCCCATAACTTACATGGGGTTGACCAAACTTGCAGAAACATGTTTATTTCTGCTGAAAAACACGTTTTGACCCTTTCTGCACACTGGGGTTAAGAGCTGAGTGTGTGGGCTCTTCTGAGCCTTGCTGTTACATGGGGATTCAGTTGTCTGAAAAAACGCGTTTATTTCGGGCTGAAAAACACGTTTTGAAAAGTGTGCTGTTACTGCCCCATAACTTACATGGGGGTGACCAAACTTGCAGAAACATGTTTATTTCTGCTGAAAAACACGTTTTGACCCTTTCTGCACACTGGGGTTAAGAGCGGAGTGTGTGGGCTCTTCTGAGCCTTGCTGTTACATGGGGATTCAGTTGTCTGAAAAAACGCGTTTATTTCGGGCTGAAAAACACGTTTTGAAAAGTGTGCTGTTACTGCCCCATAACTTACATGGGGTTGACCAAACTTGCAGAAACATGTTTATTTCTGCTGAAAAACACGTTTTGACCCTTTCTGCACACTGGGGTTAAGAGCTGAGTGTGTGGGCTCTTCTGAGCCTTGCTGTTACATGGGGATTCAGTTGTCTGAAAAAACGCGTTTATTTCGGGCTGAAAAACACGTTTTGAAAAGTGTGCTGTTACTGCCCCATAACTTACATGGGGTTGACCAAACTTGCAGAAACATGTTTATTTCTGCTGAAAAACACGTTTTGACCCTTTCTGCACACTGGGGTTAAGAGCTGAGTGTGTGGGCTCTTCTGAGCCTTGCTGTTACATGGGGATTCAGTTGTCTGAAAATACGCGTTTATTTCGGGCTGAAAAACACGTTTTGAAAAGTGTGCTGTTACTGCCCCATAACTTACATGGGGTTGACCAAACTTGCAGAAACATGTTTATTTCTGCTGAAAAACACGTTTTGACCCTTTCTGCACACTGGGGTTAAGAGCTGAGTTTGTGGGCTCTTCTGAGCCTTGCTGTTACATGGGGATTCAGTTGTCTGAAAAAACGCGTTTATTTCGGGCTGAAAAACACGTTTTGAAAAGTGTGCTGTTACTGCCCCATAACTTACATGGGGTTGACCAAACTTGCAGAAACATGTTTATTTCTGCTGAAAAACACGTTTTGACCCTTTCTGCACACTGGGGTTAAGAGCTGAGTGTGTGGGCTCTTCTGAGCCTTGCTGTTACATGGGGATTCAGTTGTCTGAAAAAACGCGTTTATTTCGGGCTGAAAAACACGTTTTGAAAAGTGTGCTGTTACTGCCCCATAACTTACATGAGGTTGACCAAACTTGCAGAAACATGTTTATTTCTGCTGAAAAACACGTTTTGACCCTTTCTGCACACTGGGGTTAAGAGCTGAGTGTGTGGGTTCTTCTGAGCCTTGCTGTTACACAGGGATTCAGTTGTCTGAAAAAACGCGTTTATTTCGGGCTGAAAAACACGTTTTGAAAAGTGTGCTGTTACTGCCCCATAACTTACATGAGGTTGACCAAACTTGCAGAAACATGTTTATTTCTGCTGAAAAACACGTTTTGACCCTTTCTGCACACTGGGGTTAAGAGCTGAGTGTGTGGGCTCTTCTGAGCCTTGCTGTTACATGGGGATTCAGTTGTCTGAAAAAACGCGTTTATTTCGGGCTGAAAAACACGTTTTGAAAAGTGTGCTGTTACTGCCCCATAACTTACATGGGGTTGACCAAACTTGCAGAAACATGTTTATTTCTGCTGAAAAACACGTTTTGACCCTTTCTGCACACTGGGGTTAAGAGCGGAGTGTGTGGGCTCTTCTGAGCCTTGCTGTTACATGGGGATTCAGTTGTCTGAAAAAACGCGTTTATTTCGGGCTGAAAAACACGTTTTTAAAAGTGTGCTGTTACTGCCCCATAACTTACATGGGGTTGACCAAACTTGCAGAAAGATGTGTATTTCTGCTGAAAAACACGTTTTGACCCTTTCTGCACACTGGGGTTAAGAGCTGAGTGTGTGGGCTCTTCTGAGCCTTGCTGTTACATGGGAATTCAGTTGTTTGAAAAAACGCGTTTATTTCGGGCTGAAAAACATGTTTTGAAAAGTGTGCCGTTACTGCCCCATAACTTACATGGGGTTGACCAAACTTGCAGAAACATGTTTATTTCTGCTGAAAAACACGTTTTGACCCTTTCTGCACACTGGGGTTAAGAGCTGAGTGTGTGGGCTCTTCTGAGCCTTGCTGTTACATGGGGATTCAGTTGTCTGAAAAAACGCGTTTATTTCGGGCTGAAAAACACGTTTTGAAAAGTGTGCTGTTACTGCCCCATAACTTACATGGGGGTGACCAAACTTGCAGAAACATGTTTATTTCTGCTGAAAAACACGTTTTGACCCTTTCTGCACACTGGGGTTAAGAGCGGAGTGTGTGGGCTCTTCTGAGCCTTGCTGTTACATGGGGATTCAGTTGTCTGAAAAAACGCGTTTATTTCGGGCTGAAAAACACGTTTTTAAAAGTGTGCTGTTACTGCCCCATAACTTACATGGGGTTGACCAAACTTGCAGAAACATGTTTATTTCTGCTGAAAAACACGTTTTGACCCTTTCTGCACACTGGGGTTAAGAGCTGAGTGTGTGGGCTCTTCTGAGCCTTGCTGTTACACGGGGATTCAGTTGTCTGAAAAAACGCGTTTATTTCGGGCTGAAAAACACGTTTTGAAAAGTGTGCTGTTACTGCCCCATAACTTACATGAGGTTGACCAAACTTGCAGAAACATGTTTATTTCTGCTGAAAAACACGTTTTGACCCTTTCTGCACACTGGGGTTAAGAGCTGAGTGTGTGGGTTCTTCTGAGCCTTGCTGTTACACAGGGATTCAGTTGTCTGAAAAAACGCGTTTATTTCGGGCTGAAAAACACGTTTTGAAAAGTGTGCTGTTACTGCCCCATAACTTACATGAGGTTGACCAAACTTGCAGAAACATGTTTATTTCTGCTGAAAAACACGTTTTGACCCTTTCTGCACACTGGGGTTAAGAGCTGAGTGTGTGGGTTCTTCTGAGCCTTGCTGTTACACGGGGATTCAGTTGTCTGAAAAAACGCGTTTATTTCGGGCTGAAAAACACGTTTTGAAAAGTGTGCTGTTACTGCCCCATAACTTACATAGGGTTGACCAAACTTGCAGAAACATGTTTATTTCTGCTGAAAAACACGTTTTGACCCTTTCTGCACATTGGGGTTAAGGGCTGAGTGTGTGGGCTCTTCTGAGCCTTGCTGTTACAAGGAGATTCAGTTGTCTGAAAAAACGCGTTTATTTCGGGCTGAAAAACACGTTTTGAAAAGTGTGATGTTACTGCCCCATAACTTACATGGGGTTGACCAAACTTGCAGAAACATGTTTATTTCTGCTGAAAAACACGTTTTGACCCTTTCTGCACACTGGGGTTAAGAGCTGAGTGTGTGGGCTCTTCTGAGCCTTGCTGTTACATGGGGATTCAGTTGTCTGAAAAAACGCGTTTATTTCGGGCTGAAAAACACGTTTTGAAAAGTGTGCTGTTACTGCCCCATAACTTACATGGGGTTGACCAAACTTGCAGAAACATGTTTATTTCTGCTGAAAAACACGTTTTGACCCTTTCTGCACACTGGGGTTAAGAGCTGAGTGTGTGGGCTCTTCTGAGCCTTGCTGTTACATGGGGATTCAGTTGTCTGAAAAAACGCGTTTATTTCGGGCTGAAAAACACGTTTTGAAAAGTGTGCTGTTACTGCCCCATAACTTACATGGGGTTGACCAAACTTGCAGAAACATGTTTATTTCTGCTGAAAAACACGTTTTGACCCTTTCTGCACACTGGGGTTAAGAGCTGAGTGTGTGGGCTCTTCTGAGCCTTGCTGTTACATGGGGATTCAGTTGTCTGAAAATACGCGTTTATTTCGGGCTGAAAAACACGTTTTGAAAAGTGTGCTGTTACTGCCCCATAACTTACATGGGGTTGACCAAACTTGCAGAAACATGTTTATTTCTGCTGAAAAACACGTTTTGACCCTTTCTGCACACTGGGGTTAAGAGCTGAGTTTGTGGGCTCTTCTGAGCCTTGCTGTTACATGGGGATTCAGTTGTCTGAAAAAACGCGTTTATTTCGGGCTGAAAAACACGTTTTGAAAAGTGTGCTGTTACTGCCCCATAACTTACATGGGGTTGACCAAACTTGCAGAAACATGTTTATTTCTGCTGAAAAACACGTTTTGACCCTTTCTGCACACTGGGGTTAAGAGCTGAGTGTGTGGGCTCTTCTGAGCCTTGCTGTTACATGGGGATTCAGTTGTCTGAAAAAACGCGTTTATTTCGGGCTGAAAAACACGTTTTGAAAAGTGTGCTATTACTGCCCCATAACTTACATGGGGTTGACCAAACTTGCAGAAACATGTTTATTTCTGCTGAAAAACACGTTTTGACCCTTTCTGCACACTGGGGTTAAGAGCTGAGTGTGTGGGCTCTTCTGAGCCTTGCTGTTACATGGGGATTCAGTTGTCTGAAAAAACGCGTTTATTTCGACTGAAAAACACGTTTTGAAAAGTGTGCTGTTACTGCCCATAACTTACATGGGGTTGACCAAACTTGCAGAAACATGTTTATTTCTGCTGAAAAACACGTTTTGACCCTTTCTGCACACTGGGGTTAAGAGCTGAGTGTGTGGGCTCTTCTGAGCCTTGCTGTTACATGGGGATTCAGTTGTCTGAAAAAACGCGTTTATTTCGGGCTGAAAAACACGTTTTTAAAAGTGTGCTGTTACTGCCCCATAACTTACATGGGGTTGACCAAACTTGCAGAAACATGTTTATTTCTGCTGAAAAACACGTTTTGACCCTTTCTGCACACTGGGGTTAAGAGCTGAGTGTGTGGGCTCTTCTGAGCCTTGCTGTTACACGGGGATTCAGTTGTCTGAAAAAACGCGTTTATTTCGGGCTGAAAAACACGTTTTGAAAAGTGTGCTGTTACTGCCCCATAACTTACATGAGGTTGACCAAACTTGCAGAAACATGTTTATTTCTGCTGAAAAACACGTTTTGACCCTTTCTGCACACTGGGGTTAAGAGCTGAGTGTGTGGGTTCTTCTGAGCCTTGCTGTTACACAGGGATTCAGTTGTCTGAAAAAACGCGTTTATTTCGGGCTGAAAAACACGTTTTGAAAAGTGTGCTGTTACTGCCCCATAACTTACATGAGGTTGACCAAACTTGCAGAAACATGTTTATTTCTGCTGAAAAACACGTTTTGACCCTTTCTGCACACTGGGGTTAAGAGCGGAGTGTGTGGGCTCTTCTGAGCCTTGCTGTTACATGGGGATTCAGTTGTCTGAAAAAACGCGTTTATTTCGGGCTGAAAAACACGTTTTGAAAAGTGTGCTGTTACTGCCCCATAACTTACATGGGGTTGACCAAACTTGCAGAAACATGTTTATTTCTGCTGAAAAACACGTTTTGACCCTTTCTGCACACTGGGGTTAAGAGCTGAGTGTGTGGGCTCTTCTGAGCCTTGCTGTTACACGGGGATTCAGTTGTCTGAAAAAACGCGTTTATTTCGGGCTGAAAAACACGTTTTGAAAAGTGTGCTGTTACTGCCCCATAACTTACATGAGGTTGACCAAACTTGCAGAAACATGTTTATTTCTGCTGAAAAACACGTTTTGACCCTTTCTGCACACTGGGGTTAAGAGCTGAGTGTGTGGGTTCTTCTGAGCCTTGCTGTTACACAGGGATTCAGTTGTCTGAAAAAACGCGTTTATTTCGGGCTGAAAAACACGTTTTGAAAAGTGTGCTGTTACTGCCCCATAACTTACATGAGGTTGACCAAACTTGCAGAAACATGTTTATTTCTGCTGAAAAACACGTTTTGACCCTTTCTGCACACTGGGGTTAAGAGCTGAGTGTGTGGGTTCTTCTGAGCCTTGCTGTTACACGGGGATTCAGTTGTCTGAAAAAACGCGTTTATTTCGGGCTGAAAAACACGTTTTGAAAAGTGTGCTGTTACTGCCCCATAACTTACATAGGGTTGACCAAACTTGCAGAAACATGTTTATTTCTGCTGAAAAACACGTTTTGACCCTTTCTGCACATTGGGGTTAAGGGCTGAGTGTGTGGGCTCTTCTGAGCCTTGCTGTTACAAGGAGATTCAGTTGTCTGAAAAAACGCGTTTATTTCGGGCTGAAAAACACGTTTTGAAAAGTGTGATGTTACTGCCCCATAACTTACATGGGGTTGACCAAACTTGCAGAAACATGTTTATTTCTGCTGAAAAACACGTTTTGACCCTTTCTGCACACTGGGGTTAAGAGCTGAGTGTGTGGGCTCTTCTGAGCCTTGCTGTTACATGGGGATTCAGTTGTCTGAAAAAACGCGTTTATTTCGGGCTGAAAAACACGTTTTGAAAAGTGTGCTGTTACTGCCCCATAACTTACATGGGGTTGACCAAACTTGCAGAAACATGTTTATTTCTGCTGAAAAACACGTTTTGACCCTTTCTGCACACTGGGGTTAAGAGCTGAGTGTGTGGGCTCTTCTGAGCCTTGCTGTTACATGGGGATTCAGTTGTCTGAAAAAACGCGTTTATTTCGGGCTGAAAAACACGTTTTGAAAAGTGTGCTGTTACTGCCCCATAACTTACATGGGGTTGACCAAACTTGCAGAAACATGTTTATTTCTGCTGAAAAACACGTTTTGACCCTTTCTGCACACTGGGGTTAAGAGCGGAGTGTGTGGGCTCTTCTGAGCCTTGCTGTTACATGGGGATTCAGTTGTCTGAAAAAACGCGTTTATTTCGGGCTGAAAAACACGTTTTTAAAAGTGTGCTGTTACTGCCCCATAACTTACATGGGGTTGACCAAACTTGCAGAAAGATGTGTATTTCTGCTGAAAAACACGTTTTGACCCTTTCTGCACACTGGGGTTAAGAGCTGAGTGTGTGGGCTCTTCTGAGCCTTGCTGTTACATGGGGATTCAGTTGTTTGAAAAAACGCGTTTATTTCGGGCTGAAAAACATGTTTTGAAAAGTGTGCCGTTACTGCCCCATAACTTACATGGGGTTGACCAAACTTGCAGAAACATGTTTATTTCTGCTGAAAAACACGTTTTGACCCTTTCTGCACACTGGGGTTAAGAGCTGAGTGTGTGGGCTCTTCTGAGCCTTGCTGTTACATGGGGATTCAGTTGTCTGAAAAAACGCGTTTATTTCGGGCTGAAAAACACGTTTTGAAAAGTGTGCTGTTACTGCCCCATAACTTACATGGGGGTGACCAAACTTGCAGAAACATGTTTATTTCTGCTGAAAAACACGTTTTGACCCTTTCTGCACACTGGGGTTAAGAGCGGAGTGTGTGGGCTCTTCTGAGCCTTGCTGTTACATGGGGATTCAGTTGTCTGAAAAAACGCGTTTATTTCGGGCTGAAAAACACGTTTTTAAAAGTGTGCTGTTACTGCCCCATAACTTACATGGGGTTGACCAAACTTGCAGAAACATGTTTATTTCTGCTGAAAAACACGTTTTGACCCTTTCTGCACACTGGGGTTAAGAGCTGAGTGTGTGGGCTCTTCTGAGCCTTGCTGTTACATGGGGATTCAGTTGTCTGAAAAAACGCGTTTATTTCGGGCTGAAAAACACGTTTTGAAAAGTGTGCTGTTACTGCTCCATAACTTACATGGGGTTGACCAAACTTGCAGAAACATGTTTATTTCTGCTTAAAAACACGTTTTGACCCTTTCTGCACACTGGGGTTAAGAGCTGAGTGTGTGGGCTCTTCTGAGCCTTGCTGTTACATGGGGATTCAGTTGTCTGAAAATACGCGTTTATTTCGGGCTGAAAAACACGTTTTGAAAAGTGTGCTGTTACTGCCCCATAACTTACATGGGGTTGACCAAACTTGCAGAAACATGTTTATTTCTGCTAAAAAACACGTTTTGACCCTTTCTGCACACTGGGGTTAAGAGCTGAGTTTGTGGGCTCTTCTGAGCCTTGCTGTTACATGGGGATTCAGTTGTCTGAAAAAACGCGTTTATTTCGGGCTGAAAAACACGTTTTGAAAAGTGTGCTGTTACTGCCCCATAACTTACATGGGGTTGACCAAACTTGCAGAAACATGTTTATTTCTGCTGAAAAACACGTTTTGACCCTTTCTGCACAGTGGGGTTAAGAGCTGAGTGTGTGGGCTCTTCTGAGCCTTGCTGTTACATGGGGATTCAGTTGTCTGAAAAAACGCGTTTATTTCGGGCTGAAAAACACGTTTTGAAAAGTGTGCTGTTACTGCCCCATAACTTACATGGGGTTGACCAAACTTGCAGAAACATGTTTATTTCTGCTGAAAAACACGTTTTGACCCTTTCTGCACACTGGGGTTAAGAGCGGAGTGTGTGGGCTCTTCTGAGCCTTGCTGTTACATGGGGATTCAGTTGTCTGAAAAAACGCGTTTATTTCGGGCTGAAAAACACGTTTTGAAAAGTGTGCTGTTACTGCCCCATAACTTACATGGGGTTGACCAAACTTGCAGAAACATGTTTATTTCTGCTGAAAAACACGTTTTGACCCTTTCTGCACAGTGGGGTTAAGAGCTGAGTGTGTGGGCTCTTCTGAGCCTTGCTGTTACATGGGGATTCAGTTGTCTGAAAAAACGCGTTTATTTCGGGCTGAAAAACACGTTTTGAAAAGTGTGCTGTTACTGCCCCATAACTTACATGGGGTTGACCAAACTTGCAGAAACATGTTTATTTCTGCTGAAAAACACGTTTTGACCCTTTCTGCACACTGGGGTTAAGAGCGGAGTGTGTGGGCTCTTCTGAGCCTTGCTGTTACATGGGGATTCAGTTGTCTGAAAAAACGCGTTTATTTCGGGCTGAAAAACACGTTTTGAAAAGTGTGCTGTTACTGCCCCATAACTTACATGGGGTTGACCAAACTTGCAGAAACATGTTTATTTCTGCTGAAAAACACGTTTTGACCCTTTCTGCACACTGGGGTTAAGAGCTGAGTGTGTGGGCTCTTCTGAGCCTTGCTGTTACATGGGGATTCAGTTGTCTGAAAAAACGCGTTTATTTCGGGCTGAAAAACACGTTTTGAAAAGTGTGCTGTTTCTGCCCCATAACTTACATGGGGTTGACCAAACTTGCAGAAACATGTTTATTTCTGCTGAAAAACACGTTTTGACCCTTTCTGCACACTGGGGTTAAGAGCTGAGTGTGTGGGCTCTTCTGAGCCTTGCTGTTACATGGGGATTCAGTTGTCTGAAAAAACGCGTTTATTTCGGGCTGAAAAACACGTTTTGAAAAGTGTGCTGTTACTGCCCCATAACTTACATGGGGGTGACCAAACTTGCAGAAACATGTTTATTTCTGCTGAAAAACACGTTTTGACCCTTTCTGCACACTGGGGTTAAGAGCGGAGTGTGTGGGCTCTTCTGAGCCTTGCTGTTACATGGGGATTCAGTTGTCTGAAAAAACGCGTTTATTTCGGGCTGAAAAACACGTTTTGAAAAGTGTGCTGTTACTGCCCCATAACTTACATGGGGTTGACCAAACTTGCAGAAACATGTTTATTTCTGCTGAAAAACACGTTTTGACCCTTTCTGCACACTGGGGTTAAGAGCTGAGTTTGTGGGCTCTTCTGAGCCTTGCTGTTACATGGGGATTCAGTTGTCTGAAAAAACGCGTTTATTTCGGGCTGAAAAACACGTTTTGAAAAGTGTGCTGTTACTGCCCCATAACTTACATGGGGTTGACCAAACTTGCAGAAACATGTTTATTTCTGCTGAAAAACACGTTTTGACCCTTTCTGCACACTGGGGTTAAGAGCTGAGTGTGTGGGCTCTTCTGAGCCTTGCTGTTACATGGGGATTCAGTTGTCTGAAAAAACGCGTTTATTTCGGGCTGAAAAACACGTTTTGAAAAGTGTGCTGTTACTGCCCCATAACTTACATGGGGTTGACTAAACTTGCAGAAACATGTTTATTTCTGCTGAAAAACACGTTTTGACCCTTTCTGCACACTGGGGTTAAGAGCTGAGTGTGTGGGCTCTTCTGAGCCTTGCTGTTACATGGGGATTCAGTTGTCTGAAAAAACGCGTTTATTTCGGGCTGAAAAACACGTTTTGAAAAGTGTGCTGTTACTGCCCCATAACTTACATGGGGTTGACCAAACTTGCAGAAACATGTTTATTTCTGCTGAAAAACACGTTTTGACACTTTCTGCACACTGGGGTTAAGAGCTGAGTGTGTGGGCTCTTCTGAGCCTTGCTGTTACATGGGGATTCAGTTGTCTGAAAAAACGCGTTTATTTCGGGCTGAAAAACACGTTTTGAAAAGTGTGCTGTTACTGCCCCATAACTTACATGGGGTTGACCAAACTTGCAGAAACATGTTTATTTCTGCTGAAAAACACGTTTTGACCCTTTCTGCACACTGGGGTTAAGAGCTGAGTGTGTGGGCTCTTCTGAGCCTTGCTGTTACATGGGGATTCAGTTGTCTGAAAAAACGCGTTTATTTCGGGCTGAAAAACACGTTTTGAAAAGTGTGCTGTTACTGCCCCATAACTTACATGGGGTTGACCAAACTTGCAGAAACATGTTTATTTCTGCTGAAAAACACGTTTTGACCCTTTCTGCACACTGGGGTTAAGAGCGGAGTGTGTGGGCTCTTCTGAGCCTTGCTGTTACATGGGGATTCAGTTGTCTGAAAAAACGCGTTTATTTCGGGCTGAAAAACACGTTTTTAAAAGTGTGCTGTTACTGCCCCATAACTTACATGGGGTTGACCAAACTTGCAGAAAGATGTGTATTTCTGCTGAAAAACACGTTTTGACCCTTTCTGCACACTGGGGTTAAGAGCTGAGTGTGTGGGCTCTTCTGAGCCTTGCTGTTACATGGGGATTCAGTTGTTTGAAAAAACGCGTTTATTTCGGGCTGAAAAACATGTTTTGAAAAGTGTGCCGTTACTGCCCCATAACTTACATGGGGTTGACCAAACTTGCAGAAACATGTTTATTTCTGCTGAAAAACACGTTTTGACCCTTTCTGCACACTGGGGTTAAGAGCTGAGTGTGTGGGCTCTTCTGAGCCTTGCTGTTACATGGGGATTCAGTTGTCTGAAAAAACGCGTTTATTTCGGGCTGAAAAACACGTTTTGAAAAGTGTGCTGTTACTGCCCCATAACTTACATGGGGGTGACCAAACTTGCAGAAACATGTTTATTTCTGCTGAAAAACACGTTTTGACCCTTTCTGCACACTGGGGTTAAGAGCGGAGTGTGTGGGCTCTTCTGAGCCTTGCTGTTACATGGGGATTCAGTTGTCTGAAAAAACGCGTTTATTTCGGGCTGAAAAACACGTTTTTAAAAGTGTGCTGTTACTGCCCCATAACTTACATGGGGTTGACCAAACTTGCAGAAACATGTTTATTTCTGCTGAAAAACACGTTTTGACCCTTTCTGCACACTGGGGTTAAGAGCTGAGTGTGTGGGCTCTTCTGAGCCTTGCTGTTACATGGGGATTCAGTTGTCTGAAAAAACGCGTTTATTTCGGGCTGAAAAACACGTTTTGAAAAGTGTGCTGTTACTGCCCCATAACTTACATGGGGTTGACCAAACTTGCAGAAACATGTTTATTTCTGCTGAAAAACACGTTTTGACCCTTTCTGCACACTGGGGTTAAGAGCTGAGTGTGTGGGCTCTTCTGAGCCTTGCTGTTACATGGGGATTCAGTTGTCTGAAAATACGCGTTTATTTCGGGCTGAAAAACACGTTTTGAAAAGTGTGCTGTTACTGCCCCATAACTTACATGGGGTTGACCAAACTTGCAGAAACATGTTTATTTCTGCTAAAAAACACGTTTTGACCCTTTCTGCACACTGGGGTTAAGAGCTGAGTTTGTGGGCTCTTCTGAGCCTTGCTGTTACATGGGGATTCAGTTGTCTGAAAAAACGCGTTTATTTCGGGCTGAAAAACACGTTTTGAAAAGTGTGCTGTTACTGCCCCATAACTTACATGGGGTTGACCAAACTTGCAGAAACATGTTTATTTCTGCTGAAAAACACGTTTTGACCCTTTCTGCACAGTGGGGTTAAGAGCTGAGTGTGTGGGCTCTTCTGAGCCTTGCTGTTACATGGGGATTCAGTTGTCTGAAAAAACGCGTTTATTTCGGGCTGAAAAACACGTTTTGAAAAGTGTGCTGTTACTGCCCCATAACTTACATGGGGTTGACCAAACTTGCAGAAACATGTTTATTTCTGCTGAAAAACACGTTTTGACCCTTTCTGCACACTGGGGTTAAGAGCGGAGTGTGTGGGCTCTTCTGAGCCTTGCTGTTACATGGGGATTCAGTTGTCTGAAAAAACGCGTTTATTTCGGGCTGAAAAACACGTTTTGAAAAGTGTGCTGTTACTGCCCCATAACTTACATGGGGTTGACCAAACTTGCAGAAACATGTTTATTTCTGCTGAAAAACACGTTTTGACCCTTTCTGCACAGTGGGGTTAAGAGCTGAGTGTGTGGGCTCTTCTGAGCCTTGCTGTTACATGGGGATTCAGTTGTCTGAAAAAACGCGTTTATTTCGGGCTGAAAAACACATTTTGAAAAGTGTGCTGTTACTGCCCCATAACTTACATGGGGTTGACCAAACTTGCAGAAACATGTTTATTTCTGCTGAAAAACACGTTTTGACCCTTTCTGCACACTGGGGTTAAGAGCGGAGTGTGTGGGCTCTTCTGAGCCTTGCTGTTACATGGGGATTCAGTTGTCTGAAAAAACGCGTTTATTTCGGGCTGAAAAACACGTTTTGAAAAGTGTGCTGTTACTGCCCCATAACTTACATGGGGTTGACCAAACTTGCAGAAACATGTTTATTTCTGCTGAAAAACACGTTTTGACCCTTTCTGCACACTGGGGTTAAGAGCTGAGTGTGTGGGCTCTTCTGAGCCTTGCTGTTACATGGGGATTCAGTTGTCTGAAAAAACGCGTTTATTTCGGGCTGAAAAACACGTTTTGAAAAGTGTGCTGTTACTGCCCCATAACTTACATGGGGTTGACCAAACTTGCAGAAACATGTTTATTTCTGCTGAAAAACACGTTTTGACCCTTTCTGCACACTGGGGTTAAGAGCTGAGTGTGTGGGCTCTTCTGAGCCTTGCTGTTACATGGGGATTCAGTTGTCTGAAAAAACGCGTTTATTTCGGGCTGAAAAACACGTTTTGAAAAGTGTGCTGTTACTGCCCCATAACTTACATGGGGGTGACCAAACTTGCAGAAACATGTTTATTTCTGCTGAAAAACACGTTTTGACCCTTTCTGCACACTGGGGTTAAGAGCGGAGTGTGTGGGCTCTTCTGAGCCTTGCTGTTACATGGGGATTCAGTTGTCTGAAAAAACGCGTTTATTTCGGGCTGAAAAACACGTTTTGAAAAGTGTGCTGTTACTGCCCCATAACTTACATGGGGTTGACCAAACTTGCAGAAACATGTTTATTTCTGCTGAAAAACACGTTTTGACCCTTTCTGCACACTGGGGTTAAGAGCTGAGTGTGTGGGCTCTTCTGAGCCTTGCTGTTACATGGGGATTCAGTTGTCTGAAAAAACGCGTTTATTTCGGGCTGAAAAACACGTTTTGAAAAGTGTGCTGTTACTGCCCCATAACTTACATGGGGTTGACCAAACTTGCAGAAACATGTTTATTTCTGCTGAAAAACACGTTTTGACCCTTTCTGCACACTGGGGTTAAGAGCTGAGTGTGTGGGCTCTTCTGAGCCTTGCTGTTACATGGGGATTCAGTTGTCTGAAAATACGCGTTTATTTCGGGCTGAAAAACACGTTTTGAAAAGTGTGCTGTTACTGCCCCATAACTTACATGGGGTTGACCAAACTTGCAGAAACATGTTTATTTCTGCTGAAAAACACGTTTTGACCCTTTCTGCACACTGGGGTTAAGAGCTGAGTTTGTGGGCTCTTCTGAGCCTTGCTGTTACATGGGGATTCAGTTGTCTGAAAAAACGCGTTTATTTCGGGCTGAAAAACACGTTTTGAAAAGTGTGCTGTTACTGCCCCATAACTTACATGGGGTTGACCAAACTTGCAGAAACATGTTTATTTCTGCTGAAAAACACGTTTTGACCCTTTCTGCACACTGGGGTTAAGAGCTGAGTGTGTGGGCTCTTCTGAGCCTTGCTGTTACATGGGGATTCAGTTGTCTGAAAAAACGCGTTTATTTCGGGCTGAAAAACACGTTTTGAAAAGTGTGCTGTTACTGCCCCATAACTTACATGGGGTTGACCAAACTTGCAGAAACATGTTTATTTCTGCTGAAAAACACGTTTTGACCCTTTCTGCACACTGGGGTTAAGAGCTGAGTGTGTGGGCTCTTCTGAGCCTTGCTGTTACATGGGGATTCAGTTGTCTGAAAAAACGCGTTTATTTCGGGCTGAAAAACACGTTTTGAAAAGTGTGCTGTTACTGCCCCATAACTTACATGGGGTTGACCAAACTTGCAGAAACATGTTTATTTCTGCTGAAAAACACGTTTTGACCCTTTCTGCACACTGGGGTTAAGAGCTGAGTGTGTGGGCTCTTCTGAGCCTTGCTGTTACATGGGGATTCAGTTGTCTGAAAAAACACGTTTATTTCGGGCTGAAAAACACGTTTTGAAAAGTGTGCTGTTACTGCCCCATAACTTACATGGGGTTGACCAAACTTGCAGAAACATGTTTATTTCTGCTGAAAAACACGTTTTGACCCTTTCTGCACACTGGGGTTAAGAGCTGAGTGTGTGGGCTCTTCTGAGCCTTGCTGTTACATGGGGATTCAGTTGTCTGAAAAAACACGTTTATTTCGGGCTGAAAAACACGTTTTGAAAAGTGTGCTGTTACTGCCCCATAACTTACATGGGGTTGACCAAACTTGCAGAAACATGTTTATTTCTGCTGAAAAACACGTTTTGACCCTTTCTGCACAGTGGGGTTAAGAGCTGAGTGTGTGGGCTCTTCTGAGCCTTGCTGTTACATGGGGATTCAGTTGTCTGAAAAAACGCGTTTATTTCGGGCTGAAAAACACGTTTTGAAAAGTGTGCTGTTACTGCCCCATAACTTACATGGGGTTGACCAAACTTGCAGAAACATGTTTATTTCTGCTGAAAAACACGTTTTGACCCTTTCTGCACACTGGGGTTAAGAGCGGAGTGTGTGGGCTCTTCTGAGCCTTGCTGTTACATGGGGATTCAGTTGTCTGAAAAAACGCGTTTATTTCGGGCTGAAAAACACGTTTTGAAAAGTGTGCTGTTACTGCCCCATAACTTACATGGGGTTGACCAAACTTGCAGAAACATGTTTATTTCTGCTGAAAAACACGTTTTGACCCTTTCTGCACAGTGGGGTTAAGAGCTGAGTGTGTGGGCTCTTCTGAGCCTTGCTGTTACATGGGGATTCAGTTGTCTGAAAAAACGCGTTTATTTCGGGCTGAAAAACACATTTTGAAAAGTGTGCTGTTACTGCCCCATAACTTACATGGGGTTGACCAAACTTGCAGAAACATGTTTATTTCTGCTGAAAAACACGTTTTGACCCTTTCTGCACACTGGGGTTAAGAGCGGAGTGTGTGGGCTCTTCTGAGCCTTGCTGTTACATGGGGATTCAGTTGTCTGAAAAAACGCGTTTATTTCGGGCTGAAAAACACGTTTTGAAAAGTGTGCTGTTACTGCCCCATAACTTACATGGGGTTGACCAAACTTGCAGAAACATGTTTATTTCTGCTGAAAAACACGTTTTGACCCTTTCTGCACACTGGGGTTAAGAGCTGAGTGTGTGGGCTCTTCTGAGCCTTGCTGTTACATGGGGATTCAGTTGTCTGAAAAAACGCGTTTATTTCGGGCTGAAAAACACGTTTTGAAAAGTGTGCTGTTACTGCCCCATAACTTACATGGGGTTGACCAAACTTGCAGAAACATGTTTATTTCTGCTGAAAAACACGTTTTGACCCTTTCTGCACACTGGGGTTAAGAGCTGAGTGTGTGGGCTCTTCTGAGCCTTGCTGTTACATGGGGATTCAGTTGTCTGAAAAAACGCGTTTATTTCGGGCTGAAAAACACGTTTTGAAAAGTGTGCTGTTACTGCCCCATAACTTACATGGGGGTGACCAAACTTGCAGAAACATGTTTATTTCTGCTGAAAAACACGTTTTGACCCTTTCTGCACACTGGGGTTAAGAGCGGAGTGTGTGGGCTCTTCTGAGCCTTGCTGTTACATGGGGATTCAGTTGTCTGAAAAAACGCGTTTATTTCGGGCTGAAAAACACGTTTTGAAAAGTGTGCTGTTACTGCCCCATAACTTACATGGGGTTGACCAAACTTGCAGAAACATGTTTATTTCTGCTGAAAAACACGTTTTGACCCTTTCTGCACACTGGGGTTAAGAGCTGAGTGTGTGGGCTCTTCTGAGCCTTGCTGTTACATGGGGATTCAGTTGTCTGAAAAAACGCGTTTATTTCGGGCTGAAAAACACGTTTTGAAAAGTGTGCTGTTACTGCCCCATAACTTACATGGGGTTGACCAAACTTGCAGAAACATGTTTATTTCTGCTGAAAAACACGTTTTGACCCTTTCTGCACACTGGGGTTAAGAGCTGAGTGTGTGGGCTCTTCTGAGCCTTGCTGTTACATGGGGATTCAGTTGTCTGAAAAAACGCGTTTATTTCGGGCTGAAAAACACGTTTTGAAAAGTGTGCTGTTACTGCCCCATAACTTACATGGGGTTGACCAAACTTGCAGAAACATGTTTATTTCTGCTGAAAAACACGTTTTGACCCTTTCTGCACACTGGGGTTAAGAGCTGAGTGTGTGGGCTCTTCTGAGCCTTGCTGTTACATGGGGATTCAGTTGTCTGAAAATACGCGTTTATTTCGGGCTGAAAAACACGTTTTGAAAAGTGTGCTGTTACTGCCCCATAACTTACATGGGGTTGACCAAACTTGCAGAAACATGTTTATTTCTGCTGAAAAACACGTTTTGACCCTTTCTGCACACTGGGGTTAAGAGCTGAGTTTGTGGGCTCTTCTGAGCCTTGCTGTTACATGGGGATTCAGTTGTCTGAAAAAACGCGTTTATTTCGGGCTGAAAAACACGTTTTGAAAAGTGTGCTGTTACTGCCCCATAACTTACATGGGGTTGACCAAACTTGCAGAAACATGTTTATTTCTGCTGAAAAACACGTTTTGACCCTTTCTGCACACTGGGGTTAAGAGCTGAGTGTGTGGGCTCTTCTGAGCCTTGCTGTTACATGGGGATTCAGTTGTCTGAAAAAACGCGTTTATTTCGGGCTGAAAAACACGTTTTGAAAAGTGTGCTGTTACTGCCCCATAACTTACATGGGGTTGACCAAACTTGCAGAAACATGTTTATTTCTGCTGAAAAACACGTTTTGACCCTTTCTGCACACTGGGGTTAAGAGCTGAGTGTGTGGGCTCTTCTGAGCCTTGCTGTTACATGGGGATTCAGTTGTCTGAAAAAACGCGTTTATTTCGGGCTGAAAAACACGTTTTGAAAAGTGTGCTGTTACTGCCCCATAACTTACATGGGGTTGACCAAACTTGCAGAAACATGTTTATTTCTGCTGAAAAACACGTTTTGACCCTTTCTGCACACTGGGGTTAAGAGCTGAGTGTGTGGGCTCTTCTGAGCCTTGCTGTTACATGGGGATTCAGTTGTCTGAAAAAACACGTTTATTTCGGGCTGAAAAACACGTTTTGAAAAGTGTGCTGTTACTGCCCCATAACTTACATGGGGTTGACCAAACTTGCAGAAACATGTTTATTTCTGCTGAAAAACACGTTTTGACCCTTTCTGCACACTGGGGTTAAGAGCTGAGTGTGTGGGCTCTTCTGAGCCTTGCTGTTACATGGGGATTCAGTTGTCTGAAAAAACGCGTTTATTTCGGGCTGAAAAACACGTTTTGAAAAGTGTGCTGTTACTGCCCCATAACTTACATGGGGGTGACCAAACTTGCAGAAACATGTTTATTTCTGCTGAAAAACACGTTTTGACCCTTTCTGCACACTGGGGTTAAGAGCTGAGTGTGTGGGCTCTTCTGAGCCTTGCTGTTACATGGGGATTCAGTTGTCTGAAAAAACGCGTTTATTTCGGGCTGAAAAACACGTTTTGAAAAGTGTGCTGTTACTGCCCCATAACTTACATGGGGTTGACCAAACTTGCAGAAACATGTTTATTTCTGCTGAAAAACACGTTTTGACCCTTTCTGCACACTGGGGTTAAGAGCTGAGTGTGTGGGCTCTTCTGAGCCTTGCTGTTACATGGGGATTCAGTTGTCTGAAAATACGCGTTTATTTCGGGCTGAAAAACACGTTTTGAAAAGTGTGCTGTTACTGCCCCATAACTTACATGGGGTTGACCAAACTTGCAGAAACATGTTTATTTCTGCTAAAAAACACGTTTTGACCCTTTCTGCACACTGGGGTTAAGAGCTGAGTTTGTGGGCTCTTCTGAGCCTTGCTGTTACATGGGGATTCAGTTGTCTGAAAAAACGCGTTTATTTCGGGCTGAAAAACACGTTTTGAAAAGTGTGCTGTTACTGCCCCATAACTTACATGGGGTTGACCAAACTTGCAGAAACATGTTTATTTCTGCTGAAAAACACGTTTTGACCCTTTCTGCACAGTGGGGTTAAGAGCTGAGTGTGTGGGCTCTTCTGAGCCTTGCTGTTACATGGGGATTCAGTTGTCTGAAAAAACGCGTTTATTTCGGGCTGAAAAACACGTTTTGAAAAGTGTGCTGTTACTGCCCCATAACTTACATGGGGTTGACCAAACTTGCAGAAACATGTTTATTTCTGCTGAAAAACACGTTTTGACCCTTTCTGCACACTGGGGTTAAGAGCGGAGTGTGTGGGCTCTTCTGAGCCTTGCTGTTACATGGGGATTCAGTTGTCTGAAAAAACGCGTTTATTTCGGGCTGAAAAACACGTTTTGAAAAGTGTGCTGTTACTGCCCCATAACTTACATGGGGTTGACCAAACTTGCAGAAACATGTTTATTTCTGCTGAAAAACACGTTTTGACCCTTTCTGCACAGTGGGGTTAAGAGCTGAGTGTGTGGGCTCTTCTGAGCCTTGCTGTTACATGGGGATTCAGTTGTCTGAAAAAACGCGTTTATTTCGGGCTGAAAAACACATTTTGAAAAGTGTGCTGTTACTGCCCCATAACTTACATGGGGTTGACCAAACTTGCAGAAACATGTTTATTTCTGCTGAAAAACACGTTTTGACCCTTTCTGCACACTGGGGTTAAGAGCGGAGTGTGTGGGCTCTTCTGAGCCTTGCTGTTACATGGGGATTCAGTTGTCTGAAAAAACGCGTTTATTTCGGGCTGAAAAACACGTTTTGAAAAGTGTGCTGTTACTGCCCCATAACTTACATGGGGTTGACCAAACTTGCAGAAACATGTTTATTTCTGCTGAAAAACACGTTTTGACCCTTTCTGCACACTGGGGTTAAGAGCTGAGTGTGTGGGCTCTTCTGAGCCTTGCTGTTACATGGGGATTCAGTTGTCTGAAAAAACGCGTTTATTTCGGGCTGAAAAACACGTTTTGAAAAGTGTGCTGTTACTGCCCCATAACTTACATGGGGTTGACCAAACTTGCAGAAACATGTTTATTTCTGCTGAAAAACACGTTTTGACCCTTTCTGCACACTGGGGTTAAGAGCTGAGTGTGTGGGCTCTTCTGAGCCTTGCTGTTACATGGGGATTCAGTTGTCTGAAAAAACGCGTTTATTTCGGGCTGAAAAACACGTTTTGAAAAGTGTGCTGTTACTGCCCCATAACTTACATGGGGGTGACCAAACTTGCAGAAACATGTTTATTTCTGCTGAAAAACACGTTTTGACCCTTTCTGCACACTGGGGTTAAGAGCGGAGTGTGTGGGCTCTTCTGAGCCTTGCTGTTACATGGGGATTCAGTTGTCTGAAAAAACGCGTTTATTTCGGGCTGAAAAACACGTTTTGAAAAGTGTGCTGTTACTGCCCCATAACTTACATGGGGTTGACCAAACTTGCAGAAACATGTTTATTTCTGCTGAAAAACACGTTTTGACCCTTTCTGCACACTGGGGTTAAGAGCTGAGTGTGTGGGCTCTTCTGAGCCTTGCTGTTACATGGGGATTCAGTTGTCTGAAAAAACGCGTTTATTTCGGGCTGAAAAACACGTTTTGAAAAGTGTGCTGTTACTGCCCCATAACTTACATGGGGTTGACCAAACTTGCAGAAACATGTTTATTTCTGCTGAAAAACACGTTTTGACCCTTTCTGCACACTGGGGTTAAGAGCTGAGTGTGTGGGCTCTTCTGAGCCTTGCTGTTACATGGGGATTCAGTTGTCTGAAAATACGCGTTTATTTCGGGCTGAAAAACACGTTTTGAAAAGTGTGCTGTTACTGCCCCATAACTTACATGGGGTTGACCAAACTTGCAGAAACATGTTTATTTCTGCTGAAAAACACGTTTTGACCCTTTCTGCACACTGGGGTTAAGAGCTGAGTTTGTGGGCTCTTCTGAGCCTTGCTGTTACATGGGGATTCAGTTGTCTGAAAAAACGCGTTTATTTCGGGCTGAAAAACACGTTTTGAAAAGTGTGCTGTTACTGCCCCATAACTTACATGGGGTTGACCAAACTTGCAGAAACATGTTTATTTCTGCTGAAAAACACGTTTTGACCCTTTCTGCACACTGGGGTTAAGAGCTGAGTGTGTGGGCTCTTCTGAGCCTTGCTGTTACATGGGGATTCAGTTGTCTGAAAAAACGCGTTTATTTCGGGCTGAAAAACACGTTTTGAAAAGTGTGCTGTTACTGCCCCATAACTTACATGGGGTTGACCAAACTTGCAGAAACATGTTTATTTCTGCTGAAAAACACGTTTTGACCCTTTCTGCACACTGGGGTTAAGAGCTGAGTGTGTGGGCTCTTCTGAGCCTTGCTGTTACATGGGGATTCAGTTGTCTGAAAAAACGCGTTTATTTCGGGCTGAAAAACACGTTTTGAAAAGTGTGCTGTTACTGCCCCATAACTTACATGGGGTTGACCAAACTTGCAGAAACATGTTTATTTCTGCTGAAAAACACGTTTTGACCCTTTCTGCACACTGGGGTTAAGAGCTGAGTGTGTGGGCTCTTCTGAGCCTTGCTGTTACATGGGGATTCAGTTGTCTGAAAAAACACGTTTATTTCGGGCTGAAAAACACGTTTTGAAAAGTGTGCTGTTACTGCCCCATAACTTACATGGGGTTGACCAAACTTGCAGAAACATGTTTATTTCTGCTGAAAAACACGTTTTGACCCTTTCTGCACACTGGGGTTAAGAGCTGAGTGTGTGGGCTCTTCTGAGCCTTGCTGTTACATGGGGATTCAGTTGTCTGAAAAAACGCGTTTATTTCGGGCTGAAAAACACGTTTTGAAAAGTGTGCTGTTACTGCCCCATAACTTACATGGGGGTGACCAAACTTGCAGAAACATGTTTATTTCTGCTGAAAAACACGTTTTGACCCTTTCTGCACACTGGGGTTAAGAGCGGAATGTGTGGGCTCTTCTGAGCCTTGCTGTTACATGGGGATTCAGTTGTCTGAAAAAACGCGTTTATTTCGGGCTGAAAAACACGTTTTTAAAAGTGTGCTGTTACTGCCCCATAACTTACATGGGGTTGACCAAACTTGCAGAAACATGTTTATTTCTGCTGAAAAACACGTTTTGACCCTTTCTGCACACTGGGGTTAAGAGCTGAGTGTGTGGGCTCTTCTGAGCCTTGCTGTTACACGGGGATTCAGTTGTCTGAAAAAACGCGTTTATTTCGGGCTGAAAAACACGTTTTGAAAAGTGTGCTGTTACTGCCCCATAACTTACATGGGGTTGACCAAACTTGCAGAAACATGTTTATTTCTGCTGAAAAACACGTTTTGACCCTTTCTGCACACTGGGGTTAAGAGCTGAGTGTGTGGGCTCTTCTGAGCCTTGCTGTTACATGGGGATTCAGTTGTCTGAAAAAACGCGTTTATTTCGGGCTGAAAAACACGTTTTGAAAAGTGTGCTGTTACTGCCCCATAACTTACATGGGGTTGACCAAACTTGCAGAAACATGTTTATTTCTGCTGAAAAACACGTTTTGACCCTTTCTGCACACTGGGGTTAAGAGCTGAGTGTGTGGGCTCTTCTGAGCCTTGCTGTTACATGGGGATTCAGTTGTCTGAAAAAACACGTTTATTTCGGGCTGAAAAACACGTTTTGAAAAGTGTGCTGTTACTGCCCCATAACTTACATGGGGTTGACCAAACTTGCAGAAACATGTTTATTTCTGCTGAAAAACACGTTTTGACCCTTTCTGCACACTGGGGTTAAGAGCTGAGTGTGTGGGCTCTTCTGAGCCTTGCTGTTACATGGGGATTCAGTTGTCTGAAAAAACGCGTTTATTTCGGGCTGAAAAACACGTTTTGAAAAGTGTGCTGTTACTGCCCCATAACTTACATGGGGGTGACCAAACTTGCAGAAACATGTTTATTTCTGCTGAAAAACACGTTTTGACCCTTTCTGCACACTGGGGTTAAGAGCGGAATGTGTGGGCTCTTCTGAGCCTTGCTGTTACATGGGGATTCAGTTGTCTGAAAAAACGCGTTTATTTCGGGCTGAAAAACACGTTTTTAAAAGTGTGCTGTTACTGCCCCATAACTTACATGGGGTTGACCAAACTTGCAGAAACATGTTTATTTCTGCTGAAAAACACGTTTTGACCCTTTCTGCACACTGGGGTTAAGAGCTGAG
Organism: Lepisosteus platostomus; assembly: GCF_059453375.1. Classification (NCBI taxonomy): domain Eukaryota; kingdom Metazoa; phylum Chordata; class Actinopteri; order Semionotiformes; family Lepisosteidae; genus Lepisosteus; species Lepisosteus platostomus. The sequence continues at coordinate 2,919,658 of NC_142632.1, forward strand.
TGTGTGGGGTCTTCTGAGCCTTGCTGTTACACGGGGATTCAGTTGTCTGAAAAAACGCGTTTATTTCGGGCTGAAAAACACGTTTTGAAAAGTGTGCTGTTACTGCCCCATAACTTACATGGGGTTGACCAAACTTGCAGAAACATGTTTATTTCTGCTGAAAAACACGTTTTGACCCTTTCTGCACACTGGGGTTAAGAGCTGAGTGTGTGGGCTCTTCTGAGCCTTGCTGTTACATGGGGATTCAGTTGTCTGAAAATACGCGTTTATTTCGGGCTGAAAAACACGTTTTGAAAAGTGTGCTGTTACTGCCCCATAACTTACATGGGGTTGACCAAACTTGCAGAAACATGTTTATTTCTGCTGAAAAACACGTTTTGACCCTTTCTGCACACTGGGGTTAAGAGCTGAGTTTGTGGGCTCTTCTGAGCCTTGCTGTTACATGGGGATTCAGTTGTCTGAAAAAACGCGTTTATTTCGGGCTGAAAAACACGTTTTGAAAAGTGTGCTGTTACTGCCCCATAACTTACATGGGGTTGACCAAACTTGCAGAAACATGTTTATTTCTGCTGAAAAACACGTTTTGACCCTTTCTGCACACTGGGGTTAAGAGCTGAGTGTGTGGGCTCTTCTGAGCCTTGCTGTTACATGGGGATTCAGTTGTCTGAAAAAACGCGTTTATTTCGGGCTGAAAAACACGTTTTGAAAAGTGTGCTGTTACTGCCCCATAACTTACATGGGGTTGACCAAACTTGCAGAAACATGTTTATTTCTGCTGAAAAACACGTTTTGACCCTTTCTGCACACTGGGGTTAAGAGCTGAGTGTGTGGGCTCTTCTGAGCCTTGCTGTTACATGGGGATTCAGTTGTCTGAAAAAACGCGTTTATTTCGGGCTGAAAAACACGTTTTGAAAAGTGTGCTGTTACTGCCCCATAACTTACATGGGGTTGACCAAACTTGCAGAAACATGTTTATTTCTGCTGAAAAACACGTTTTGACCCTTTCTGCACACTGGGGTTAAGAGCGGAGTGTGTGGGCTCTTCTGAGCCTTGCTGTTACATGGGGATTCAGTTGTCTGAAAAAACGCGTTTATTTCGGGCTGAAAAACACGTTTTGAAAAGTGTGCTGTTACTGCCCCATAACTTACATGGGGTTGACCAAACTTGCAGAAACATGTTTATTTCTGCTGAAAAACACGTTTTGACCCTTTCTGCACACTGGGGTTAAGAGCTGAGTGTGTGGGCTCTTCTGAGCCTTGCTGTTACATGGGGATTCAGTTGTCTGAAAAAACGCGTTTATTTCGGGCTGAAAAACACGTTTTGAAAAGTGTGCTGTTACTGCCCCATAACTTACATGGGGGTGACCAAACTTGCAGAAACATGTTTATTTCTGCTGAAAAACACGTTTTGACCCTTTCTGCACACTGGGGTTAAGAGCGGAATGTGTGGGCTCTTCTGAGCCTTGCTGTTACATGGGGATTCAGTTGTCTGAAAAAACGCGTTTATTTCGGGCTGAAAAACACGTTTTTAAAAGTGTGCTGTTACTGCCCCATAACTTACATGGGGTTGACCAAACTTGCAGAAACATGTTTATTTCTGCTGAAAAACACGTTTTGACCCTTTCTGCACACTGGGGTTAAGAGCTGAGTGTGTGGGCTCTTCTGAGCCTTGCTGTTACACGGGGATTCAGTTGTCTGAAAAAACGCGTTTATTTCGGGCTGAAAAACACGTTTTGAAAAGTGTGCTGTTACTGCCCCATAACTTACATGAGGTTGACCAAACTTGCAGAAACATGTTTATTTCTGCTGAAAAACACGTTTTGACCCTTTCTGCACACTGGGGTTAAGAGCTGAGTGTGTGGGCTCTTCTGAGCCTTGCTGTTACACAGGGATTCAGTTGTCTGAAAAAACGCGTTTATTTCGGGCTGAAAAACACGTTTTGAAAAGTGTGCTGTTACTGCCCCATAACTTACATGAGGTTGACCAAACTTGCAGAAACATGTTTATTTCTGCTGAAAAACACGTTTTGACCCTTTCTGCACAGTGGGGTTAAGAGCTGAGTGTGTGGGCTCTTCTGAGCCTTGCTGTTACATGGGGATTCAGTTGTCTGAAAAAACACGTTTATTTCGGGCTGAAAAACACGTTTTGAAAAGTGTGCTGTTACTGCCCCATAACTTACATGGGGTTGACCAAACTTGCAGAAACATGTTTATTTCTGCTGAAAAACACGTTTTGACCCTTTCTGCACACTGGGGTTAAGAGCGGAGTGTGTGGGCTCTTCTGAGCCTTGCTGTTACATGGGGATTCAGTTGTCTGAAAAAACGCGTTTATTTCGGGCTGAAAAACACGTTTTGAAAAGTGTGCTGTTACTGCCCCATAACTTACATGGGGTTGACCAAACTTGCAGAAACATGTTTATTTCTGCTGAAAAACACGTTTTGACCCTTTCTGCACACTGGGGTTAAGAGCTGAGTGTGTGGGGTCTTCTGAGCCTTGCTGTTACACGGGGATTCAGTTGTCTGAAAAAACGCGTTTATTTCGGGCTGAAAAACACGTTTTGAAAAGTGTGCTGTTACTGCCCCATAACTTACATGGGGTTGACCAAACTTGCAGAAACATGTTTATTTCTGCTGAAAAACACGTTTTGACCCTTTCTGCACACTGGGGTTAAGAGCTGAGTTTGTGGGCTCTTCTGAGCCTTGCTGTTACATGGGGATTCAGTTGTCTGAAAAAACACGTTTATTTCGGGCTGAAAAACACGTTTTGAAAAGTGTGCTGTTACTGCCCCATAACTTACATGGGGTTGACCAAACTTGCAGAAACATGTTTATTTCTGCTGAAAAACACGTTTTGACCCTTTCTGCACACTGGGGTTAAGAGCTGAGTGTGTGGGCTCTTCTGAGCCTTGCTGTTACATGGGGATTCAGTTGTCTGAAAAAACGCGTTTATTTCGGGCTGAAAAACACGTTTTGAAAAGTGTGCTGTTACTGCCCCATAACTTACATGGGGTTGACCAAACTTGCAGAAACATGTTTATTTCTGCTGAAAAACACGTTTTGACCCTTTCTGCACACTGGGGTTAAGAGCTGAGTGTGTGGGCTCTTCTGAGCCTTGCTGTTACATGGGGATTCAGTTGTCTGAAAAAACGCGTTTATTTCGGGCTGAAAAACACGTTTTGAAAAGTGTGCTGTTACTGCCCCATAACTTACATGGGGTTGACCAAACTTGCAGAAACATGTTTATTTCTGCTGAAAAACACGTTTTGACCCTTTCTGCACACTGGGGTTAAGAGCTGAGTGTGTGGGCTCTTCTGAGCCTTGCTGTTACATGGGGATTCAGTTGTCTGAAAAAACGCGTTTATTTCGGGCTGAAAAACACGTTTTTAAAAGTGTGCTGTTACTGCCCCATAACTTACATGGGGTTGACCAAACTTGCAGAAACATGTTTATTTCTGCTGAAAAACACGTTTTGACCCTTTCTGCACACTGGGGTTAAGAGCTGAGTGTGTGGGCTCTTCTGAGCCTTGCTGTTACATGGGGATTCAGTTGTCTGAAAAAACGCGTTTATTTCGGGCTGAAAAACACGTTTTGAAAAGTGTGCTGTTACTGCCCCATAACTTACATGGGGGTGACCAAACTTGCAGAAACATGTTTATTTCTGCTGAAAAACACGTTTTGACCCTTTCTGCACACTGGGGTTAAGAGCGGAATGTGTGGGCTCTTCTGAGCCTTGCTGTTACATGGGGATTCAGTTGTCTGAAAAAACGCGTTTATTTCGGGCTGAAAAACACGTTTTTAAAAGTGTGCTGTTACTGCCCCATAACTTACATGGGGTTGACCAAACTTGCAGAAACATGTTTATTTCTGCTGAAAAACACGTTTTGACCCTTTCTGCACACTGGGGTTAAGAGCTGAGTGTGTGGGCTCTTCTGAGCCTTGCTGTTACACGGGGATTCAGTTGTCTGAAAAAACGCGTTTATTTCGGGCTGAAAAACACGTTTTGAAAAGTGTGCTGTTACTGCCCCATAACTTACATGAGGTTGACCAAACTTGCAGAAACATGTTTATTTCTGCTGAAAAACACGTTTTGACCCTTTCTGCACACTGGGGTTAAGAGCTGAGTGTGTGGGCTCTTCTGAGCCTTGCTGTTACACAGGGATTCAGTTGTCTGAAAAAACGCGTTTATTTCGGGCTGAAAAACACGTTTTGAAAAGTGTGCTGTTACTGCCCCATAACTTACATGAGGTTGACCAAACTTGCAGAAACATGTTTATTTCTGCTGAAAAACACGTTTTGACCCTTTCTGCACAGTGGGGTTAAGAGCTGAGTGTGTGGGCTCTTCTGAGCCTTGCTGTTACATGGGGATTCAGTTGTCTGAAAAAACACGTTTATTTCGGGCTGAAAAACACGTTTTGAAAAGTGTGCTGTTACTGCCCCATAACTTACATGGGGTTGACCAAACTTGCAGAAACATGTTTATTTCTGCTGAAAAACACGTTTTGACCCTTTCTGCACACTGGGGTTAAGAGCGGAGTGTGTGGGCTCTTCTGAGCCTTGCTGTTACATGGGGATTCAGTTGTCTGAAAAAACGCGTTTATTTCGGGCTGAAAAACACGTTTTGAAAAGTGTGCTGTTACTGCCCCATAACTTACATGGGGTTGACCAAACTTGCAGAAACATGTTTATTTCTGCTGAAAAACACGTTTTGACCCTTTCTGCACAGTGGGGTTAAGAGCTGAGTGTGTGGGCTCTTCTGAGCCTTGCTGTTACATGGGGATTCAGTTGTCTGAAAAAACGCGTTTATTTCGGGCTGAAAAACACGTTTTGAAAAGTGTGCTGTTACTGCCCCATAACTTACATGGGGTTGACCAAACTTGCAGAAACATGTTTATTTCTGCTGAAAAACACGTTTTGACCCTTTCTGCACACTGGGGTTAAGAGCGGAGTGTGTGGGCTCTTCTGAGCCTTGCTGTTACATGGGGATTCAGTTGTCTGAAAAAACGCGTTTATTTCGGGCTGAAAAACACGTTTTGAAAAGTGTGCTGTTACTGCCCCATAACTTACATGGGGTTGACCAAACTTGCAGAAACATGTTTATTTCTGCTGAAAAACACGTTTTGACCCTTTCTGCACACTGGGGTTAAGAGCTGAGTGTGTGGGCTCTTCTGAGCCTTGCTGTTACATGGGGATTCAGTTGTCTGAAAAAACGCGTTTATTTCGGGCTGAAAAACACGTTTTGAAAAGTGTGCTGTTACTGCCCCATAACTTACATGGGGTTGACCAAACTTGCAGAAACATGTTTATTTCTGCTGAAAAACACGTTTTGACCCTTTCTGCACACTGGGGTTAAGAGCTGAGTGTGTGGGCTCTTCTGAGCCTTGCTGTTACATGGGGATTCAGTTGTCTGAAAAAACGCGTTTATTTCGGGCTGAAAAACACGTTTTGAAAAGTGTGCTGTTACTGCCCCATAACTTACATGGGGGTGACCAAACTTGCAGAAACATGTTTATTTCTGCTGAAAAACACGTTTTGACCCTTTCTGCACACTGGGGTTAAGAGCGGAGTGTGTGGGCTCTTCTGAGCCTTGCTGTTACATGGGGATTCAGTTGTCTGAAAAAACGCGTTTATTTCGGGCTGAAAAACACGTTTTGAAAAGTGTGCTGTTACTGCCCCATAACTTACATGGGGTTGACCAAACTTGCAGAAACATGTTTATTTCTGCTGAAAAACACGTTTTGACCCTTTCTGCACACTGGGGTTAAGAGCTGAGTGTGTGGGCTCTTCTGAGCCTTGCTGTTACATGGGGATTCAGTTGTCTGAAAAAACGCGTTTATTTCGGGCTGAAAAACACGTTTTGAAAAGTGTGCTGTTACTGCCCCATAACTTACATGGGGTTGACCAAACTTGCAGAAACATGTTTATTTCTGCTGAAAAACACGTTTTGACCCTTTCTGCACACTGGGGTTAAGAGCTGAGTGTGTGGGCTCTTCTGAGCCTTGCTGTTACATGGGGATTCAGTTGTCTGAAAATACGCGTTTATTTCGGGCTGAAAAACACGTTTTGAAAAGTGTGCTGTTACTGCCCCATAACTTACATGGGGTTGACCAAACTTGCAGAAACATGTTTATTTCTGCTGAAAAACACGTTTTGACCCTTTCTGCACACTGGGGTTAAGAGCTGAGTTTGTGGGCTCTTCTGAGCCTTGCTGTTACATGGGGATTCAGTTGTCTGAAAAAACGCGTTTATTTCGGGCTGAAAAACACGTTTTGAAAAGTGTGCTGTTACTGCCCCATAACTTACATGGGGTTGACCAAACTTGCAGAAACATGTTTATTTCTGCTGAAAAACACGTTTTGACCCTTTCTGCACACTGGGGTTAAGAGCTGAGTGTGTGGGCTCTTCTGAGCCTTGCTGTTACATGGGGATTCAGTTGTCTGAAAAAACGCGTTTATTTCGGGCTGAAAAACACGTTTTGAAAAGTGTGCTGTTACTGCCCCATAACTTACATGGGGTTGACCAAACTTGCAGAAACATGTTTATTTCTGCTGAAAAACACGTTTTGACCCTTTCTGCACACTGGGGTTAAGAGCTGAGTGTGTGGGCTCTTCTGAGCCTTGCTGTTACATGGGGATTCAGTTGTCTGAAAAAACGCGTTTATTTCGGGCTGAAAAACACGTTTTGAAAAGTGTGCTGTTACTGCCCCATAACTTACATGGGGTTGACCAAACTTGCAGAAACATGTTTATTTCTGCTGAAAAACACGTTTTGACCCTTTCTGCACACTGGGGTTAAGAGCTGAGTGTGTGGGCTCTTCTGAGCCTTGCTGTTACATGGGGATTCAGTTGTCTGAAAAAACGCGTTTATTTCGGGCTGAAAAACACGTTTTTAAAAGTGTGCTGTTACTGCCCCATAACTTACATGGGGTTGACCAAACTTGCAGAAACATGTTTATTTCTGCTGAAAAACACGTTTTGACCCTTTCTGCACACTGGGGTTAAGAGCTGAGTGTGTGGGCTCTTCTGAGCCTTGCTGTTACATGGGGATTCAGTTGTCTGAAAAAACGCGTTTATTTCGGGCTGAAAAACACGTTTTGAAAAGTGTGCTGTTACTGCCCCATAACTTACATGGGGGTGACCAAACTTGCAGAAACATGTTTATTTCTGCTGAAAAACACGTTTTGACCCTTTCTGCACACTGGGGTTAAGAGCGGAATGTGTGGGCTCTTCTGAGCCTTGCTGTTACATGGGGATTCAGTTGTCTGAAAAAACGCGTTTATTTCGGGCTGAAAAACACGTTTTTAAAAGTGTGCTGTTACTGCCCCATAACTTACATGGGGTTGACCAAACTTGCAGAAACATGTTTATTTCTGCTGAAAAACACGTTTTGACCCTTTCTGCACACTGGGGTTAAGAGCTGAGTGTGTGGGCTCTTCTGAGCCTTGCTGTTACACGGGGATTCAGTTGTCTGAAAAAACGCGTTTATTTCGGGCTGAAAAACACGTTTTGAAAAGTGTGCTGTTACTGCCCCATAACTTACATGAGGTTGACCAAACTTGCAGAAACATGTTTATTTCTGCTGAAAAACACGTTTTGACCCTTTCTGCACACTGGGGTTAAGAGCTGAGTGTGTGGGCTCTTCTGAGCCTTGCTGTTACACAGGGATTCAGTTGTCTGAAAAAACGCGTTTATTTCGGGCTGAAAAACACGTTTTGAAAAGTGTGCTGTTACTGCCCCATAACTTACATGGGGTTGACCAAACTTGCAGAAACATGTTTATTTCTGCTGAAAAACACGTTTTGACCCTTTCTGCACACTGGGGTTAAGAGCTGAGTGTGTGGGCTCTTCTGAGCCTTGCTGTTACATGGGGATTCAGTTGTCTGAAAAAACGCGTTTATTTCGGGCTGAAAAACACGTTTTGAAAAGTGTGCTGTTACTGCCCCATAACTTACATGGGGTTGACCAAACTTGCAGAAACATGTTTATTTCTGCTGAAAAACACGTTTTGACCCTTTCTGCACACTGGGGTTAAGAGCTGAGTGTGTGGGCTCTTCTGAGCCTTGCTGTTACACGGGGATTCAGTTGTCTGAAAAAACGCGTTTATTTCGGGCTGAAAAACACGTTTTGAAAAGTGTGCTGTTACTGCCCCATAACTTACATGAGGTTGACCAAACTTGCAGAAACATGTTTATTTCTGCTGAAAAACACGTTTTGACCCTTTCTGCACACTGGGGTTAAGAGCTGAGTGTGTGGGCTCTTCTGAGCCTTGCTGTTACACAGGGATTCAGTTGTCTGAAAAAACGCGTTTATTTCGGGCTGAAAAACACGTTTTGAAAAGTGTGCTGTTACTGCCCCATAACTTACATGAGGTTGACCAAACTTGCAGAAACATGTTTATTTCTGCTGAAAAACACGTTTTGACCCTTTCTGCACACTGGGGTTAAGAGCTGAGTGTGTGGGCTCTTTTGAGCCTTGCTGTTACATGGGGATTCAGTTGTCTGAAAAAACGCGTTTATTTCGGGCTGAAAAACACGTTTTGAAAAGTGTGCTGTTACTGCCCCATAACTTACATGGGGTTGACCAAAATTGCAGAAACATGTTTATTTCTGCTGAAAAACACATTTTGACCCTTTCTGCACACTGGGGTTAAGAGCTGAGTGTGTGGGCTCTTCTGAGCCTTGCTGTTACATGGGGATTCAGTAGTCTGAAAATACGCGTTTATTTCGGGCTGAAAAACACGTTTTGAAAAGTGTGCTGTTACTGCCCCATAACTTACATGGGGTTGACCAAACTTGCAGAAACATGTTTATTTCTGCTAAAAAACACGTTTTGACCCTTTCTGCACACTGGGGTTAAGAGCTGAGTTTGTGGGCTCTTCTGAGCCTTGCTGTTACATGGGGATTCAGTTGTCTGAAAAAACGCGTTTATTTCGGGCTGAAAAACACGTTTTGAAAAGTGTGCTGTTACTGCCCCATAACTTACATGGGGTTGACCAAACTTGCAGAAACATGTTTATTTCTGCTGAAAAACACGTTTTGACCCTTTCTGCACAGTGGGGTTAAGAGCTGAGTGTGTGGGCTCTTCTGAGCCTTGCTGTTACATGGGGATTCAGTTGTCTGAAAAAACGCGTTTATTTCGGGCTGAAAAACACGTTTTGAAAAGTGTGCTGTTACTGCCCCATAACTTACATGGGGTTGACCAAACTTGCAGAAACATGTTTATTTCTGCTGAAAAACACGTTTTGACCCTTTCTGCACACTGGGGTTAAGAGCGGAGTGTGTGGGCTCTTCTGAGCCTTGCTGTTACATGGGGATTCAGTTGTCTGAAAAAACGCGTTTATTTCGGGCTGAAAAACACGTTTTGAAAAGTGTGCTGTTACTGCCCCATAACTTACATGGGGTTGACCAAACTTGCAGAAACATGTTTATTTCTGCTGAAAAACACGTTTTGACCCTTTCTGCACACTGGGGTTAAGAGCTGAGTGTGTGGGCTCTTCTGAGCCTTGCTGTTACATGGGGATTCAGTTGTCTGAAAAAACGCGTTTATTTCGGGCTGAAAAACACGTTTTGAAAAGTGTGCTGTTACTGCCCCATAACTTACATGGGGTTGACCAAACTTGCAGAAACATGTTTATTTCTGCTGAAAAACACGTTTTGACCCTTTCTGCACACTGGGGTTAAGAGCGGAGTGTGTGGGCTCTTCTGAGCCTTGCTGTTACATGGGGATTCAGTTGTCTGAAAAAACGCGTTTATTTCGGGCTGAAAAACACGTTTTGAAAAGTGTGCTGTTACTGCCCCATAACTTACATGGGGTTGACCAAACTTGCAGAAACATGTTTATTTCTGCTGAAAAACACGTTTTGACCCTTTCTGCACACTGGGGTTAAGAGCTGAGTGTGTGGGCTCTTCTGAGCCTTGCTGTTACATGGGGATTCAGTTGTCTGAAAAAACGCGTTTATTTCGGGCTGAAAAACACGTTTTGAAAAGTGTGCTGTTACTGCCCCATAACTTACATGGGGTTGACCAAACTTGCAGAAACATGTTTATTTCTGCTGAAAAACACGTTTTGACCCTTTCTGCACACTGGGGTTAAGAGCTGAGTGTGTGGGCTCTTCTGAGCCTTGCTGTTACATGGGGATTCAGTTGTCTGAAAAAACGCGTTTATTTCGGGCTGAAAAACACGTTTTGAAAAGTGTGCTGTTACTGCCCCATAACTTACATGGGGTTGACCAAACTTGCAGAAACATGTTTATTTCTGCTGAAAAACACGTTTTGACCCTTTCTGCACACTGGGGTTAAGAGCTGAGTGTGTGGGCTCTTCTGAGCCTTGCTGTTACATGGGGATTCAGTTGTCTGAAAAAACGCGTTTATTTCGGGCTGAAAAACACGTTTTGAAAAGTGTGCTGTTACTGCCCCATAACTTACATGGGGGTGACCAAACTTGCAGAAACATGTTTATTTCTGCTGAAAAACACGTTTTGACCCTTTCTGCACACTGGGGTTAAGAGCTGAGTGTGTGGGCTCTTCTGAGCCTTGCTGTTACACGGGGATTCAGTTGTCTGAAAAAACGCGTTTATTTCGGGCTGAAAAACACGTTTTGAAAAGTGTGCTGTTACTGCCCCATAACTTACATGAGGTTGACCAAACTTGCAGAAACATGTTTATTTCTGCTGAAAAACACGTTTTGACCCTTTCTGCACACTGGGGTTAAGAGCTGAGTGTGTGGGCTCTTCTGAGCCTTGCTGTTACATGGGGATTCAGTTGTCTGAAAAAACGCGTTTATTTCGGGCTGAAAAACACGTTTTGAAAAGTGTGCTGTTACTGCCCCATAACTTACATGGGGTTGACCAAACTTGCAGAAACATGTTTATTTCTGCTGAAAAACACGTTTTGACCCTTTCTGCACACTGGGGTTAAGAGCTGAGTGTGTGGGCTCTTCTGAGCCTTGCTGTTACATGGGGATTCAGTTGTCTGAAAAAACGCGTTTATTTCGGGCTGAAAAACACGTTTTGAAAAGTGTGCTGTTACTGCCCCATAACTTACATGGGGGTGACCAAACTTGCAGAAACATGTTTATTTCTGCTGAAAAACACGTTTTGACCCTTTCTGCACACTGGGGTTAAGAGCGGAGTGTGTGGGCTCTTCTGAGCTTTGCTGTTACATGGGGATTCAGTTGTCTGAAAAAACGCGTTTATTTCGGGCTGAAAAACACGTTTTGAAAAGTGTGCTGTTACTGCCCCATAACTTACATGGGGTTGACCAAACTTGCAGAAACATGTTTATTTCTGCTGAAAAACACGTTTTGACCCTTTCTGCACAGTGGGGTTAAGAGCTGAGTGTGTGGGCTCTTCTGAGCCTTGCTGTTACATGGGGATTCAGTTGTCTGAAAAAACGCGTTTATTTCGGGCTGAAAAACACGTTTTGAAAAGTGTGCTGTTACTGCCCCATAACTTACATGGGGTTGACCAAACTTGCAGAAACATGTTTATTTCTGCTGAAAAACACGTTTTGACCCTTTCTGCACACTGGGGTTAAGAGCGGAGTGTGTGGGCTCTTCTGAGCCTTGCTGTTACATGGGGATTCAGTTGTCTGAAAAAACGCGTTTATTTCGGGCTGAAAAACACGTTTTGAAAAGTGTGCTGTTACTGCCCCATAACTTACATGGGGTTGACCAAACTTGCAGAAACATGTTTATTTCTGCTGAAAAACACGTTTTGACCCTTTCTGCACAGTGGGGTTAAGAGCTGAGTGTGTGGGCTCTTCTGAGCCTTGCTGTTACATGGGGATTCAGTTGTCTGAAAAAACGCGTTTATTTCGGGCTGAAAAACACGTTTTGAAAAGTGTGCTGTTACTGCCCCATAACTTACATGGGGTTGACCAAACTTGCAGAAACATGTTTATTTCTGCTGAAAAACACGTTTTGACCCTTTCTGCACACTGGGGTTAAGAGCGGAGTGTGTGGGCTCTTCTGAGCCTTGCTGTTACATGGGGATTCAGTTGTCTGAAAAAACGCGTTTATTTCGGGCTGAAAAACACGTTTTGAAAAGTGTGCTGTTACTGCCCCATAACTTACATGGGGTTGACCAAACTTGCAGAAACATGTTTATTTCTGCTGAAAAACACGTTTTGACCCTTTCTGCACACTGGGGTTAAGAGCTGAGTGTGTGGGCTCTTCTGAGCCTTGCTGTTACATGGGGATTCAGTTGTCTGAAAAAACGCGTTTATTTCGGGCTGAAAAACACGTTTTGAAAAGTGTGCTGTTACTGCCCCATAACTTACATGGGGTTGACCAAACTTGCAGAAACATGTTTATTTCTGCTGAAAAACACGTTTTGACCCTTTCTGCACACTGGGGTTAAGAGCTGAGTGTGTGGGCTCTTCTGAGCCTTGCTGTTACATGGGGATTCAGTTGTCTGAAAAAACGCGTTTATTTCGGGCTGAAAAACACGTTTTGAAAAGTGTGCTGTTACTGCCCCATAACTTACATGGGGGTGACCAAACTTGCAGAAACATGTTTATTTCTGCTGAAAAACACGTTTTGACCCTTTCTGCACACTGGGGTTAAGAGCGGAGTGTGTGGGCTCTTCTGAGCTTTGCTGTTACATGGGGATTCAGTTGTCTGAAAAAACGCGTTTATTTCGGGCTGAAAAACACGTTTTGAAAAGTGTGCTGTTACTGCCCCATAACTTACATGGGGTTGACCAAACTTGCAGAAACATGTTTATTTCTGCTGAAAAACACGTTTTGACCCTTTCTGCACAGTGGGGTTAAGAGCTGAGTGTGTGGGCTCTTCTGAGCCTTGCTGTTACATGGGGATTCAGTTGTCTGAAAAAACGCGTTTATTTCGGGCTGAAAAACACGTTTTGAAAAGTGTGCTGTTACTGCCCCATAACTTACATGGGGTTGACCAAACTTGCAGAAACATGTTTATTTCTGCTGAAAAACACGTTTTGACCCTTTCTGCACACTGGGGTTAAGAGCGGAGTGTGTGGGCTCTTCTGAGCCTTGCTGTTACATGGGGATTCAGTTGTCTGAAAAAACGCGTTTATTTCGGGCTGAAAAACACGTTTTGAAAAGTGTGCTGTTACTGCCCCATAACTTACATGGGGTTGACCAAACTTGCAGAAACATGTTTATTTCTGCTGAAAAACACGTTTTGACCCTTTCTGCACACTGGGGTTAAGAGCGGAGTGTGTGGGCTCTTCTGAGCCTTGCTGTTACATGGGGATTCAGTTGTCTGAAAAAACGCGTTTATTTCGGGCTGAAAAACACGTTTTGAAAAGTGTGCTGTTACTGCCCCATAACTTACATGGGGTTGACCAAACTTGCAGAAACATGTTTATTTCTGCTGAAAAACACGTTTTGACCCTTTCTGCACACTGGGGTTAAGAGCGGAGTGTGTGGGCTCTTCTGAGCCTTGCTGTTACATGGGGATTCAGTTGTCTGAAAAAACGCGTTTATTTCGGGCTGAAAAACACGTTTTGAAAAGTGTGCTGTTACTGCCCCATAACTTACATGGGGTTGACCAAACTTGCAGAAACATGTTTATTTCTGCTGAAAAACACGTTTTGACCCTTTCTGCACACTGGGGTTAAGAGCTGAGTGTGTGGGCTCTTCTGAGCCTTGCTGTTACATGGGGATTCAGTTGTCTGAAAAAACGCGTTTATTTCGGGCTGAAAAACACGTTTTGAAAAGTGTGCTGTTACTGCCCCATAACTTACATGGGGTTGACCAAACTTGCAGAAACATGTTTATTTCTGCTGAAAAACACGTTTTGACCCTTTCTGCACACTGGGGTTAAGAGCTGAGTGTGTGGGCTCTTCTGAGCCTTGCTGTTACATGGGGATTCAGTTGTCTGAAAAAACGCGTTTATTTCGGGCTGAAAAACACGTTTTGAAAAGTGTGCTGTTACTGCCCCATAACTTACATGGGGGTGACCAAACTTGCAGAAACATGTTTATTTCTGCTGAAAAACACGTTTTGACCCTTTCTGCACACTGGGGTTAAGAGCGGAGTGTGTGGGCTCTTCTGAGCTTTGCTGTTACATGGGGATTCAGTTGTCTGAAAAAACGCGTTTATTTCGGGCTGAAAAACACGTTTTTAAAAGTGTGCTGTTACTGCCCCATAACTTACATGGGGTTGACCAAACTTGCAGAAACATGTTTATTTCTGCTGAAAAACACGTTTTGACCCTTTCTGCACACTGGGGTTAAGAGCTGAGTGTGTGGGCTCTTCTGAGCCTTGCTGTTACATGGGGATTCAGTTGTCTGAAAAAACGCGTTTATTTCGGGCTGAAAAACACGTTTTGAAAAGTGTGCTGTTACTGCCCCATAACTTACATGGGGTTGACCAAACTTGCAGAAACATGTTTATTTCTGCTGAAAAACACGTTTTGACCCTTTCTGCACACTGGGGTTAAGAGCGGAGTGTGTGGGCTCTTCTGAGCCTTGCTGTTACATGGGGATTCAGTTGTCTGAAAAAACGCGTTTATTTCGGGCTGAAAAACACGTTTTGAAAAGTGTGCTGTTACTGCCCCATAACTTACATGGGGTTGACCAAACTTGCAGAAACATGTTTATTTCTGCTGAAAAACACGTTTTGACCCTTTCTGCACACTGGGGTTAAGAGCTGAGTGTGTGGGCTCTTCTGAGCCTTGCTGTTACATGGGGATTCAGTTGTCTGAAAAAACGCGTTTATTTCGGGCTGAAAAACACGTTTTGAAAAGTGTGCTGTTACTGCCCCATAACTTACATGGGGTTGACCAAACTTGCAGAAACATGTTTATTTCTGCTGAAAAACACGTTTTGACCCTTTCTGGACACTGGGGTTAAGAGCTGAGTGTGTGGGCTCTTCTGAGCCTTGCTGTTACATGGGGATTCAGTTGTCTGAAAAAACGCGTTTATTTCGGGCTGAAAAACACGTTTTGAAAAGTGTGCTGTTACTGCCCCATAACTTACATGGGGGTGACCAAACTTGCAGAAACATGTTTATTTCTGCTGAAAAACACGTTTTGACCCTTTCTGCACACTGGGGTTAAGAGCGGAGTGTGTGGGCTCTTCTGAGCTTTGCTGTTACATGGGGATTCAGTTGTCTGAAAAAACGCGTTTATTTCGGGCTGAAAAACACGTTTTTAAAAGTGTGCTGTTACTGCCCCATAACTTACATGGGGTTGACCAAACTTGCAGAAACATGTTTATTTCTGCTGAAAAACACGTTTTGACCCTTTCTGCACACTGGGGTTAAGAGCTGAGTGTGTGGGCTCTTCTGAGCCTTGCTGTTACATGGGGATTCAGTTGTCTGAAAAAACGCGTTTATTTCGGGCTGAAAAACACGTTTTGAAAAGTGTGCTGTTACTGCCCCATAACTTACATGGGGTTGACCAAACTTGCAGAAACATGTTTATTTCTGCTGAAAAACACGTTTTGACCCTTTCTGCACACTGGGGTTAAGAGCTGAGTGTGTGGGCTCTTCTGAGCCTTGCTGTTACATGGGGATTCAGTTGTCTGAAAATATGCGTTTATTTAGGGCTGAAAAACACGTTTTGAAAAGTGTGCTGTTACTGCCCCATAACTTACATGGGGTTGACCAAACTTGCAGAAACATGTTTATTTCTGCTGAAAAACACGTTTTGACCCTTTCTGCACACTGGGGTTAAGAGCTGAGTGTGTGGGCTCTTCTGAGCCTTGCTGTTACATGGGGATTCAGTTGTCTGAAAAAACGCGTTTATTTCGGGCTGAAAAACACGTTTTGAAAAGTGTGCTGTTACTGCCCCATAACTTACATGGGGTTGACCAAACTTGCAGAAACATGTTTATTTCTGCTGAAAAACACGTTTTGACCCTTTCTGCACACTGGGGTTAAGAGCTGAGTGTGTGGGCTCTTCTGAGCCTTGCTGTTACATGGGGATTCAGTTGTCTGAAAAAACGCGTTTATTTCGGGCTGAAAAACACGTTTTGAAAAGTGTGCTGTTACTGCCCCATAACTTACATGGGGTTGACCAAACTTGCAGAAACATGTTTATTTCTGCTGAAAAACACGTTTTGACCCTTTCTGCACACTGGGGTTAAGAGCGGAGTGTGTGGGCTCTTCTGAGCCTTGCTGTTACATGGGGATTCAGTTGTCTGAAAAAACGCGTTTATTTCGGGCTGAAAAACACGTTTTGAAAAGTGTGCTGTTACTGCCCCATAACTTACATGGGGTTGACCAAACTTGCAGAAACATGTTTATTTCTGCTGAAAAACACGTTTTGACCCTTTCTGCACACTGGGGTTAAGAGCGGAGTGTGTGGGCTCTTCTGAGCCTTGCTGTTACATGGGGATTCAGTTGTCTGAAAAAACGCGTTTATTTCGGGCTGAAAAACACGTTTTGAAAAGTGTGCTGTTACTGCCCCATAACTTACATGGGGTTGACCAAACTTGCAGAAACATGTTTATTTCTGCTGAAAAACACGTTTTGACCCTTTCTGCACACTGGGGTTAAGAGCTGAGTGTGTGGGCTCTTCTGAGCCTTGCTGTTACATGGGGATTCAGTTGTCTGAAAAAACGCGTTTATTTCGGGCTGAAAAACACGTTTTTAAAAGTGTGCTGTTACTGCCCCATAACTTACATGGGGTTGACCAAACTTGCAGAAACATGTTTATTTCTGCTGAAAAACACGTTTTGACCCTTTCTGCACACTGGGGTTAAGAGCTGAGTGTGTGGGCTCTTCTGAGCCTTGCTGTTACATGGGGATTCAGTTGTCTGAAAAAACGCGTTTATTTCGGGCTGAAAAACACGTTTTGAAAAGTGTGCTGTTACTGCCCCATAACTTACATGGGGTTGACCAAACTTGCAGAAACATGTTTATTTCTGCTGAAAAACACGTTTTGACCCTTTCTGCACACTGGGGTTAAGAGCTGAGTGTGTGGGCTCTTCTGAGCCTTGCTGTTACATGGGGATTCAGTTGTCTGAAAATATGCGTTTATTTAGGGCTGAAAAACACGTTTTGAAAAGTGTGCTGTTACTGCCCCATAACTTACATGGGGTTGACCAAACTTGCAGAAACATGTTTATTTCTGCTGAAAAACACGTTTTGACCCTTTCTGCACACTGGGGTTAAGAGCTGAGTGTGTGGGCTCTTCTGAGCCTTGCTGTTACATGGGGATTCAGTTGTCTGAAAAAACGCGTTTATTTCGGGCTGAAAAACACGTTTTGAAAAGTGTGCTGTTACTGCCCCATAACTTACATGGGGGTGACCAAACTTGCAGAAACATGTTTATTTCTGCTGAAAAACACGTTTTGACCCTTTCTGCACACTGGGGTTAAGAGCGGAGTGTGTGGGCTCTTCTGAGCCTTGCTGTTACATGGGGATTCAGTTGTCTGAAAAAACGCGTTTATTTCGGGCTGAAAAACACGTTTTGAAAAGTGTGCTGTTACTGCCCCATAACTTACATGGGGGTGACCAAACTTGCAGAAACATGTTTATTTCTGCTGAAAAACACGTTTTGACCCTTTCTGCACACTGGGGTTAAGAGCTGAGTGTGTGGGCTCTTCTGAGCCTTGCTGTTACATGGGGATTCAGTTGTCTGAAAAAACGCGTTTATTTCGGGCTGAAAAACACGTTTTTAAAAGTGTGCTGTTACTGCCCCATAACTTACATGGGGTTGACCAAACTTGCAGAAACATGTTTATTTCTGCTGAAAAACACGTTTTGACCCTTTCTGCACACTGGGGTTAAGAGCTGAGTGTGTGGGCTCTTCTGAGCCTTGCTGTTACATGGGGATTCAGTTGTCTGAAAAAACGCGTTTATTTCGGGCTGAAAAACACGTTTTGAAAAGTGTG
This sequence comes from Lepisosteus platostomus, assembly GCF_059453375.1. Lineage (NCBI taxonomy): Eukaryota > Metazoa > Chordata > Actinopteri > Semionotiformes > Lepisosteidae > Lepisosteus > Lepisosteus platostomus. The sequence goes on from NC_142632.1 coordinate 2,937,470, forward strand.
CTGTTACTGCCCCATAACTTACATGGGGTTGACCAAACTTGCAGAAACATGTTTATTTCTGCTGAAAAACACGTTTTGACCCTTTCTGCACACTGGGGTTAAGAGCTGAGTGTGTGGGCTCTTCTGAGCCTTGCTGTTACATGGGGATTCAGTTGTCTGAAAATATGCGTTTATTTAGGGCTGAAAAACACGTTTTGAAAAGTGTGCTGTTACTGCCCCATAACTTACATGGGGTTGACCAAACTTGCAGAAACATGTTTATTTCTGCTGAAAAACACGTTTTGACCCTTTCTGCACACTGGGGTTAAGAGCTGAGTGTGTGGGCTCTTCTGAGCCTTGCTGTTACATGGGGATTCAGTTGTCTGAAAATATGCGTTTATTTCGGGCTGAAAAACACGTTTTGAAAAGTGTGCTGTTACTGCCCCATAACTTACATGGGGTTGACCAAACTTGCAGAAACATGTTTATTTCTGCTAAAAAACACGTTTTGACCCTTTCTGCACACTGTGGTTAAGAGCTGAGTTTGTGGGCTCTTCTGAGCCTTGCTGTTACATGGGGATTCAGTTGTCTGAAAAAACGCGTTTATTTCGGGCTGAAAAACACGTTTTGAAAAGTGTGCTGTTACTGCCCCATAACTTACATGGGGTTGACCAAACTTGCAGAAACATGTTTATTTCTGCTGAAAAACACGTTTTGACCCTTTCTGCACACTGGGGTTAAGAGCTGAGTTTGTGGGCTCTTCTGAGCCTTGCTGTTACATGGGGATTCAGTTGTCTAAAAAAACGTGTTTATTTCGGGCTGAAAAACGCGTTTTGAAAAGTGTGCTGTTACTGCCCCATAACTTACATGGGGTTGACCAAACTTGCAGAAACATGTTTATTTCTGCTGAAAAACACGTTTTGACCCTTTCTGCACACTGGGGTTAAGATCTGAGTGTGTGGGCTCTTCTGAGCCTTGCTGTTACATGGGGATTCAGTTGTCTGAAAAAACGCGTTTATTTCGGGCTGAAAAACACGTTTTGAAAAGTGTGCTGTTACTGCCCCATAACTTACATGGGGTTGACCAAACTTGCAGAAACATGTTTATTTCTGCTGAAAAACACGTTTTGACCCTTTCTGCACACTGGGGTTAAGAGCTGAGTGTGTGGGCTCTTCTGAGCCTTGCTGTTACATGGGGATTCAGTTGTCTGAAAAAACGCGTTTATTTCGGGCTGAAAAACACGTTTTGAAAAGTGTGCTGTTACTGCCCCATAACTTACATGGGGTTGACCAAACTTGCAGAAACATGTTTATTTCTGCTGAAAAACACGTTTTGACCCTTTCTGCACACTGGGGTTAAGAGCTGAGTGTGTGGGCTCTTCTGAGCCTTGCTGTTACATGGGGATTCAGTTGTCTGAAAAAACGCGTTTATTTCGGGCTGAAAAACACGTTTTTAAAAGTGTGCTGTTACTGCCCCATAACTTACATGGGGTTGACCAAACTTGCAGAAACATGTTTATTTCTGCTGAAAAACACGTTTTGACCCTTTCTGCACACTGGGGTTAAGAGCTGAGTGTGTGGGCTCTTCTGAGCCTTGCTGTTACACGGGGATTCAGTTGTCTGAAAAAACGCGTTTATTTCGGGCTGAAAAACACGTTTTGAAAAGTGTGCTGTTACTGCCCCATAACTTACATGAGGTTGACCAAACTTGCAGAAACATGTTTATTTCTGCTGAAAAACACGTTTTGACCCTTTCTGCACACTGGGGTTAAGAGCTGAGTGTGTGGGCTCTTCTGAGCCTTGCTGTTACACAGGGATTCAGTTGTCTGAAAAAACGCGTTTATTTCGGGCTGAAAAACACGTTTTGAAAAGTGTGCTGTTACTGCCCCATAACTTACATGGGGTTGACCAAACTTGCAGAAACATGTTTATTTCTGCTGAAAAACACGTTTTGACCCTTTCTGCACATTGGGGTTAAGAGCTGAGTGTGTGGGCTCTTCTGAGCCTTGCTGTTACATGGGGATTCAGTTGTCTGAAAAAACGCGTTTATTTCGGGCTGAAAAACACGTTTTGAAAAGTGTGCTGTTACTGCCCCATAACTTACATGGGGGTGACCAAACTTGCAGAAACATGTTTATTTCTGCTGAAAAACACGTTTTGACCCTTTCTGCACACTGGGGTTAAGAGCGGAGTGTGTGGGCTCTTCTGAGCTTTGCTGTTACATGGGGATTCAGTTGTCTGAAAAAACGCGTTTATTTCGGGCTGAAAAACACGTTTTTAAAAGTGTGCTGTTACTGCCCCATAACTTACATGGGGTTGACCAAACTTGCAGAAACATGTTTATTTCTGCTGAAAAACACGTTTTGACCCTTTCTGCACACTGGGGTTAAGAGCTGAGTGTGTGGGCTCTTCTGAGCCTTGCTGTTACATGGGGATTCAGTTGTCTGAAAAAACGCGTTTATTTCGGGCTGAAAAACACGTTTTGAAAAGTGTGCTGTTACTGCCCCATAACTTACATGGGGTTGACCAAACTTGCAGAAACATGTTTATTTCTGCTGAAAAACACGTTTTGACCCTTTCTGCACACTGGGGTTAAGAGCTGAGTGTGTGGGCTCTTCTGAGCCTTGCTGTTACATGGGGATTCAGTTGTCTGAAAATATGCGTTTATTTAGGGCTGAAAAACACGTTTTGAAAAGTGTGCTGTTACTGCCCCATAACTTACATGGGGTTGACCAAACTTGCAGAAACATGTTTATTTCTGCTGAAAAACACGTTTTGACCCTTTCTGCACACTGGGGTTAAGAGCTGAGTGTGTGGGCTCTTCTGAGCCTTGCTGTTACATGGGGATTCAGTTGTCTGAAAAAACGCGTTTATTTCGGGCTGAAAAACACGTTTTGAAAAGTGTGCTGTTACTGCCCCATAACTTACATGGGGTTGACCAAACTTGCAGAAACATGTTTATTTCTGCTGAAAAACACGTTTTGACCCTTTCTGCACACTGGGGTTAAGAGCTGAGTGTGTGGGCTCTTCTGAGCCTTGCTGTTACATGGGGATTCAGTTGTCTGAAAAAACGCGTTTATTTCGGGCTGAAAAACACGTTTTGAAAAGTGTGCTGTTACTGCCCCATAACTTACATGGGGGTGACCAAACTTGCAGAAACATGTTTATTTCTGCTGAAAAACACGTTTTGACCCTTTCTGCACACTGGGGTTAAGAGCGGAGTGTGTGGGCTCTTCTGAGCTTTGCTGTTACATGGGGATTCAGTTGTCTGAAAAAACGCGTTTATTTCGGGCTGAAAAACACGTTTTTAAAAGTGTGCTGTTACTGCCCCATAACTTACATGGGGTTGACCAAACTTGCAGAAACATGTTTATTTCTGCTGAAAAACACGTTTTGACCCTTTCTGCACACTGGGGTTAAGAGCTGAGTGTGTGGGCTCTTCTGAGCCTTGCTGTTACATGGGGATTCAGTTGTCTGAAAAAACGCGTTTATTTCGGGCTGAAAAACACGTTTTGAAAAGTGTGCTGTTACTGCCCCATAACTTACATGGGGTTGACCAAACTTGCAGAAACATGTTTATTTCTGCTGAAAAACACGTTTTGACCCTTTCTGCACACTGGGGTTAAGAGCTGAGTGTGTGGGCTCTTCTGAGCCTTGCTGTTACATGGGGATTCAGTTGTCTGAAAATATGCGTTTATTTAGGGCTGAAAAACACGTTTTGAAAAGTGTGCTGTTACTGCCCCATAACTTACATGGGGTTGACCAAACTTGCAGAAACATGTTTATTTCTGCTGAAAAACACGTTTTGACCCTTTCTGCACACTGGGGTTAAGAGCTGAGTGTGTGGGCTCTTCTGAGCCTTGCTGTTACATGGGGATTCAGTTGTCTGAAAATATGCGTTTATTTCGGGCTGAAAAACACGTTTTGAAAAGTGTGCTGTTACTGCCCCATAACTTACATGGGGTTGACCAAACTTGCAGAAACATGTTTATTTCTGCTAAAAAACACGTTTTGACCCTTTCTGCACACTGTGGTTAAGAGCTGAGTTTGTGGGCTCTTCTGAGCCTTGCTGTTACATGGGGATTCAGTTGTCTGAAAAAACGCGTTTATTTCGGGCTGAAAAACACGTTTTGAAAAGTGTGCTGTTACTGCCCCATAACTTACATGGGGTTGACCAAACTTGCAGAAACATGTTTATTTCTGCTGAAAAACACGTTTTGACCCTTTCTGCACACTGGGGTTAAGAGCTGAGTTTGTGGGCTCTTCTGAGCCTTGCTGTTACATGGGGATTCAGTTGTCTAAAAAAACGCGTTTATTTCGGGCTGAAAAACGCGTTTTGAAAAGTGTGCTGTTACTGCCCCATAACTTACATGGGGTTGACCAAACTTGCAGAAACATGTTTATTTCTGCTGAAAAACACGTTTTGACCCTTTCTGCACACTGGGGTTAAGATCTGAGTGTGTGGGCTCTTCTGAGCCTTGCTGTTACATGGGGATTCAGTTGTCTGAAAAAACGCGTTTATTTCGGGCTGAAAAACACGTTTTGAAAAGTGTGCTGTTACTGCCCCATAACTTACATGGGGTTGACCAAACTTGCAGAAACATGTTTATTTCTGCTGAAAAACACGTTTTGACCCTTTCTGCACACTGGGGTTAAGAGCTGAGTGTGTGGGCTCTTCTGAGCCTTGCTGTTACATGGGGATTCAGTTGTCTGAAAAAACGCGTTTATTTCGGGCTGAAAAACACGTTTTGAAAAGTGTGCTGTTACTGCCCCATAACTTACATGGGGTTGACCTAACTTGCAGAAACATGTTTATTTCTGCTGAAAAACACGTTTTGACCCTTTCTGCACACTGGGGTTAAGAGCTGAGTGTGTGGGCTCTTCTGAGCCTTGCTGTTACATGGGGATTCAGTTGTCTGAAAAAACGCGTTTATTTCGGGCTGAAAAACACGTTTTTAAAAGTGTGCTGTTACTGCCCCATAACTTACATGGGGTTGACCAAACTTGCAGAAACATGTTTATTTCTGCTGAAAAACACGTTTTGACCCTTTCTGCACACTGGGGTTAAGAGCTGAGTGTGTGGGCTCTTCTGAGCCTTGCTGTTACACGGGGATTCAGTTGTCTGAAAAAACGCGTTTATTTCGGGCTGAAAAACACGTTTTGAAAAGTGTGCTGTTACTGCCCCATAACTTACATGAGGTTGACCAAACTTGCAGAAACATGTTTATTTCTGCTGAAAAACACGTTTTGACCCTTTCTGCACACTGGGGTTAAGAGCTGAGTGTGTGGGCTCTTCTGAGCCTTGCTGTTACACAGGGATTCAGTTGTCTGAAAAAACGCGTTTATTTCGGGCTGAAAAACACGTTTTGAAAAGTGTGCTGTTACTGCCCCATAACTTACATGGGGTTGACCAAACTTGCAGAAACATGTTTATTTCTGCTGAAAAACACGTTTTGACCCTTTCTGCACATTGGGGTTAAGAGCTGAGTGTGTGGGCTCTTCTGAGCCTTGCTGTTACATGGGGATTCAGTTGTCTGAAAAACGCGTTTATTTCGGGCTGAAAAACACGTTTTGAAAAGTGGGCTGTTACTGCCCCATAACTTACATGGGGTTGACCAAACTTGCAGAAACATGTTTATTTCTGCTGAAAAACACGTTTTGACCCTTTCTGCACACTGGGGTTAAGAGCGGAGTGTGTGGGCTCTTCTGAGCCTTGCTGTTACATGGGGATTCAGTTGTCTGAAAAAACGCGTTTATTTCGGGCTGAAAAACACGTTTTGAAAAGTGTGCTGTTACTGCCCCATAGCTTACATGGGGTTGAGCAAACTTGCAGAAACATGTTTATTTCTGCTGAAAAACACGTTTTGACCCTTTCTGCACACTGGGGTTAAGAGCTGAGTGTGTGGGCTCTTCTGAGCCTTGCTGTTACATGGGGATTCAGTTGTCTGAAAAAACGCGTTTATTTCGGGCTGAAAAACACGTTTTGAAAAGTGTGCTGTTACTGCCCCATAACTTACATGGGGTTGACCAAACTTGCAGAAACATGTTTATTTCTGCTGAAAAACACGTTTTGACCCTTTCTGCACACTGGGGTTAAGAGCTGAGTGTGTGGGCTCTTCTGAGCCTTGCTGTTACATGGGGATTCAGTTGTCTGAAAAAACGCGTTTATTTCGGGCTGAAAAACACGTTTTGAAAAGTGTGCTGTTACTGCCCCATAACTTACATGGGGTTGACCAAACTTGCAGAAACATGTTTATTTCTGCTGAAAAACACGTTTTGACCCTTTCTGCACACTGGGGATAAGAGCTGAGTGTGTGGGCTCTTCTGAGCCTTGCTGTTACATGGGGATTCAGTTGTCTGAAAAAACGCGTTTATCTAGGGCTGAAAAACACGTTTTGAAAAGTGAGCTTTTACTGCCCCATAACTTACATGGGGTTGACCAAACTTGCAGAAAGATGTGTATTTCTGCTGAAAAACACGTTTTGACCCTTTCTGCACACTGGGGTTAAGAGCTGAGTGTGTGGGCTCTTCTGAGCCTTGCTGTTACATGGGGATTCAGTTGTCTGAAAAAACGCGTTTATTTCGGTCTGAAAAACATGTTTTGAAAAGTGTGCTGTTACTGCCCCATAACTTACATGGGGTTGACCAAACTTGCAGAAACATGTTTATTTCTGCTGAAAAACACGTTTTGACCATTTCTGCACACTGGGGTTAAGAGCTGAGTGTGTGGGCTCTTCTGAGCCTTGCTGTTACATGGGGATTCAGTTGTCTGAAAAAACGCGTTTATTTCGGGCTGAAAAACACGTTTTGAAAAGTGTGCTGTTACTGCCCCATAACTTACATGGGGTTGACCAAACTTGCAGAAACATGTTTATTTCTGCTGAAAAACACGTTTTGACCCTTTCTGCACACTGGGGTTAAGGGCTGAGTGTGTGGGCTCTTCTGAGCCTTGCTGTTACAAGGAGATTCAGTTGTCTGAAAAAACGCGTTTATTTCGGGCTGAAAAACACGTTTTGAAAAGTGTGATGTTACTGCCCCATAACTTACATGGGGTTGACCAAACTTGCAGAAACATGTTTATTTCTGCTGAAAAACACGTTTTGACCCTTTCTGCACACTGGGGTTAAGAGCTGAGTGTGTGGGCTCTTCTGAGCCTTGCTGTTACATGGGGATTCAGTTGTCTGAAAAAACGCGTTTATTTCGGGCTGAAAAACACGTTTTGAAAAGTGTGCTGTTACTGCCCCATAACTTACATGGGGTTAACCAAACTTGCAGAAACATGTTTATTTCTGCTGAAAAACACGTTTTGACCCTTTCTGCACACTGGGGTTAAGAGCTGAGTGTGTGGGCTCTTCTGAGCCTTGCTGTTACATGGGGATTCAGTTGTCTGAAAAAACGCGTTTATTTCGGGCTGAAAAACACGTTTTGAAAAGTGTGCTGTTACTGCCCCATAACTTACATGGGGTTGACCAAACTTGCAGAAACATGTTTATTTCTGCTGAAAAACACGTTTTGACCCTTTCTGCACACTGGGGTTAAGAGCGGAGTGTGTGGGCTCTTCTGAGCCTTGCTGTTACATGGGGATTCAGTTGTCTGAAAAAACGCGTTTATTTCGGGCTGAAAAACACGTTTTTAAAAGTGTGCTGTTACTGCCCCATAACTTACATGGGGTTGACCAAACTTGCAGAAAGATGTGTATTTCTGCTGAAAAACACGTTTTGACCCTTTCTGCACACTGGGGTTAAGAGCTGAGTGTGTGGGCTCTTCTGAGCCTTGCTGTTACATGGGGATTCAGTTGTCTGAAAAAACGCGTTTATCTAGGGCTGAAAAACACGTTTTGAAAAGTGAGCTTTTACTGCCCCATAACTTACATGGGGTTGACCAAACTTGCAGAAAGATGTGTATTTCTGCTGAAAAACACGTTTTGACCCTTTCTGCACACTGGGGTTAAGAGCTGAGTGTGTGGGCTCTTCTGAGCCTTGCTGTTACATGGGGATTCAGTTGTCTGAAAAAACGCGTTTATTTCGGGCTGAAAAACATGTTTTGAAAAGTGTGCTGTTACTGCCCCATAACTTACATGGGGTTGACCAAACTTGCAGAAACATGTTTATTTCTGCTGAAAAACACGTTTTGACCATTTCTGCACACTGGGGTTAAGAGCTGAGTGTGTGGGCTCTTCTGAGCCTTGCTGTTACATGGGGATTCAGTTGTCTGAAAAAACGCGTTTATTTCGGGCTGAAAAACACGTTTTGAAAAGTGTGCTGTTACTGCCCCATAACTTACATGGGGTTGACCAAACTTGCAGAAACATGTTTATTTCTGCTGAAAAACACGTTTTGACCCTTTCTGCACACTGGGGTTAAGGGCTGAGTGTGTGGGCTCTTCTGAGCCTTGCTGTTACAAGGAGATTCAGTTGTCTGAAAAAACGCGTTTATTTCGGGCTGAAAAACACGTTTTGAAAAGTGTGATGTTACTGCCCCATAACTTACATGGGGTTGACCAAACTTGCAGAAACATGTTTATTTCTGCTGAAAAACACGTTTTGACCCTTTCTGCACACTGGGGTTAAGAGCTGAGTGTGTGGGCTCTTCTGAGCCTTGCTGTTACATGGGGATTCAGTTGTCTGAAAAAACGCGTTTATTTCGGGCTGAAAAACACGTTTTGAAAAGTGTGCTGTTACTGCCCCATAACTTACATGGGGTTAACCAAACTTGCAGAAACATGTTTATTTCTGCTGAAAAACACGTTTTGACCCTTTCTGCACACTGGGGTTAAGAGCTGAGTGTGTGGGCTCTTCTGAGCCTTGCTGTTACATGGGGATTCAGTTGTCTGAAAAAACGCGTTTATTTCGGGCTGAAAAACACGTTTTGAAAAGTGTGCTGTTACTGCCCCATAACTTACATGGGGTTGACCAAACTTGCAGAAACATGTTTATTTCTGCTGAAAAACACGTTTTGACCCTTTCTGCACACTGGGGTTAAGAGCGGAGTGTGTGGGCTCTTCTGAGCCTTGCTGTTACATGGGGATTCAGTTGTCTGAAAAAACGCGTTTATTTCGGGCTGAAAAACACGTTTTTAAAAGTGTGCTGTTACTGCCCCATAACTTACATGGGGTTGACCAAACTTGCAGAAAGATGTGTATTTCTGCTGAAAAACACGTTTTGACCCTTTCTGCACACTGGGGTTAAGAGCTGAGTGTGTGGGCTCTTCTGAGCCTTGCTGTTACATGGGGATTCAGTTGTCTGAAAAAACGCGTTTATTTCGGGCTGAAAAACATGTTTTGAAAAGTGTGCCGTTACTGCCCCATAACTTACATGGGGTTGACCAAACTTGCAGAAACATGTTTATTTCTGCTGAAAAACACGTTTTGACCCTTTCTGCACACTGGGGTTAAGAGCTGAGTGTGTGGGCTCTTCTGAGCCTTGCTGTTACATGGGGATTCAGTTGTCTGAAAAAACGCGTTTATTTCGGGCTGAAAAACACGTTTTGAAAAGTGTGCCGTTACTGCCCCATAACTTACATGGGGGTGACCAAACTTGCAGAAACATGTTTATTTCTGCTGAAAAACACGTTTTGACCCTTTCTGCACACTGGGGTTAAGAGCTGAGTGTGTGGGCTCTTCTGAGCCTTGCTGTTACATGGGGATTCAGTTGTCTGAAAAAACGCGTTTATTTCGGGCTGAAAAACACGTTTTGAAAAGTGTGATGTTACTGCCCCATAACTTACATGGGGTTGACCAAACTTGCAGAAACATGTTTATTTCTGCTGAAAAACACGTTTTGACCCTTTCTGCACACTGGGGTTAAGGGTTGAGTGTGTGGGCACTTCTGAGCAGTGCTGTTACAAGTAGATTCAGTTGTCTGAAAAAACGCGTTTATTTCGGGCTGAAAAACACGTTTTGAAAAGTGTGATGTTACTGCCCCATAACTTACATGGGGTTGACCAAACTTGCAGAAACATGTTTATTTCTGCTGAAAAACACGTTTTGACACTTTCTGTACACTGGGGTTAAGGGCTGAGTGTGTGGGCTCTTCTGAGCTTTGCTGTTACAAGGAGATTCAGTTGCCTGAAAAAACGCGTTTATTTCGGGCTGAAAAACACGTTTTGAAAAGTGTGATGTTACTGCCCCATAACTTACATGGGGTTGACCAAACTTGCAGAAACATGTTTATTTCTGCTGAAAAACACGTTTTGACCCTTTCTGCACACTGGGGTTAAGGGCTGAGTGTGTTGGCACTTCTGAGCCTTGCTGTTACAAGTATATTCAGCTGTCTGAAAAGACGTGTTTATTTCGGGCTGAAAAACACGTTTTGAAAAGTGTGATGTTACTGCCCCATAACTTACATGGGGTTGACCAAACTTGCAGAAACATGTTTATTTCTGCTGAAAAACACGTTTTGACCCTTTCTGCACACTGGGGTTAAGGGTTGAGTGTGTGGGCACTTCTGAGCAGTGCTGTTACAAGTAGATTCAGTTGTCTGAAAAAACGCGTTTATTTCGGGCTGAAAAACACGTTTTGAAAAGTGTGATGTTACTGCCCCATAACTTACATGGGGTTGACCAAACTTGCAGAAACATGTTTATTTCTGCTGAAAAACACGTTTTGACACTTTCTGTACACTGGGGTTAAGGGCTGAGTGTGTGGGCTCTTCTGAGCCTTGCTGTTACAAGGAGATTCAGTTGTCTGAAAAAACGCGTTTATTTCGGGCTGAAAAACACGTTTTGAAAAGTGTGATGTTACTGCCCCATAACTTACATGGGGTTGACCAAACTTGCAGAAACATGTTTATTTCTGCTGAAAAACACGTTTTGACCCTTTCTGCACACTGGGGTTAAGGGCTGAGTGTGTTGGCACTTCTGAGCCTTGCTGTTACAAGTATATTCAGCTGTCTGAAAAAACGTGTTTATTTCGGGCTGAAAAACACGTTTTTGAAAAGTGTGATGTTACTGCCCCATAACTTACATGGGGTTGACCAAACTTGCAGAAACATGTTTATTTCTGCTGAAAAACACGTTTTGACCCTTTCTGCACACTGGGGTTAAGGGCTGAGTGTGTTGGCTCTTCTGAGCCTTGCTGTTACAAGTAGATTCAGCTGTCTGAAAAAACGAGTTTATTTCGGGCTGAAAAACACGTTTTGAAAAGTGTGATGTTACTGCCCCATAACTTACATGGGGTTGACCAAACTTGCAGAAACATGTTTATTTCTGCTGAAAAACACGTTTTGACACTTTCTGTACACTGGGGTTAAGGGCTGAGTGTGTGGGCTCTTCTGAGCCTTGCTGTTACAAGGAGATTCAGTTGCCTGAAAAAACGCGTTTATTTCGGGCTGAAAAACACGTTTTGAAAAGTGTGATGTTACTGCCCCATAACTTACATGGGGTTGACCAAACTTGCAGAAACATGTTTATTTCTGCTGAAAAACACGTTTTGACACTTTCTGTACACTGGGGTTAAGGGCTGAGTGTGTGGGCTCTTCTGAGCCTTGCTGTTACAAGGAGATTCAGTTGTCTGAAAAAACGCGTTTATTTCGGTTTGAAAAACACGTTTTGAAAAGTGTGATGTTACTGCCCCATAACTTACATGGGGTTGACCAAACTTGCAGAAACATGTTTATTTCTGCTGAAAAACACGTTTTGACCCTTTCTGCAAACTGGGGTTAAGGGCTGAGTGTGTTGGCACTTCTGAGCCTTGGTGTTACAAGTAGATTCAGTTGTCTGAAAAAACGCGTTTATTTCGGGCTGAAAAACACGTATTGAAAAGTGTGATGTTACTGCCCCATAACTTACATGGGGTTGACCAAACTTGCAGAAACATGTTTATTTCTGCTGAAAAACACGTTTTGACCCTTTCTGCACACTGGGGTTAAGGGCTGAGTGTGTTGGCTCTTCTGAGCCTTGCTGTTACAAGTAGATTCAGCTGTCTGAAAAAACGAGTTTATTTCGGGCTGAAAAACACGTTTTGAAAAGTGTGATGTTACTGCCCCATAACTTACATGGGGTTGACCAAACTTGCAGAAACATGTTTATTTCTGCTGAAAAACACGTTTTGACACTTTCTGTACACTGGGGTTAAGGGCTGAGTGTGTGGGCTCTTCTGAGCCTTGCTGTTACAAGGAGATTCAGTTGCCTGAAAAAACGCGTTTATTTCGGGCTGAAAAACACGTTTTGAAAAGTGTGATGTTACTGCCCCATAACTTACATGGGGTTGACCAAACTTGCAGAAACATGTTTATTTCTGCTGAAAAACACGTTTTGACACTTTCTGTACACTGGGGTTAAGGGTTGAGTGTGTGGGCACTTCTGAGCCTTGCTGTTACAAGTAAATTCAGTTGCCTGAAAAAACGCGTTTAATTCGGGCTGAAAAACACGTTTTGAAAAGTGTGATGTTACTGCCCCATAACTTACATGGGGTTGACCAAACTTGCAGAAACATGTTTATTTCTGCTGAAAAACACGTTTTGACACTTTCTGCACACTGGGGTTAAGGGCTGAGTGTGTGGGCACTTCTGAGCCTTGCTGTTACAAGTATATTCAGCTGTCTGAAAAAACGTGTTTATTTCGGGCTGAAAAAAACGTTTTGAAAAGTGTGATGTTACTGCCCCATAACTTACATGGGATTGACCAAACTTGCAGAAACATGTTTATTTCTGCTGAAAAACACGTTTTGACCCTTTCTGCACACTGGGGTTAAGGGCTGAGTGTGTTGGCTCTTCTGAGCCTTGCTGTTACAAGTAGATTCAGCTGTCTGAAAAAACGTGTTTATTCGGGCTGAAAAACACGTTTTGAAAAGTGTGATGTTACTGCCCCATAACTTACATGGGGTTGACCAAACTTGCAGAAACGTTTATTTCTGCTGAAAAACACGTTTTGACCCTTTCTGCACACTGGGGTTAAGGGCTGAGTGTGTTGGCTCTTCTGAGCCTTGCTGTTACAAGGAGATTCAGTTGCCTGAAAAAACGCGTTTATTTCGGGCTGAAAAACACGTTTTGAAAAGTGTGATGTTACTGCCCCATAAGTTACATGGGGTTGACCAAACTTGCAGAAACATGTTTATTTCTGCTGAAAAACACGTTTTGACACTTTCTGTACACTGGGGTTAAGGGCTGAGTGTGTGGGCTCTTCTGAGCCTTGCTGTTACAAGGAGAATCAGTTGCCTGAAAAAACGCGTTTATTTCGGGCTGAAAAACACGTTTTGAAAAGTGTGATGTTACTGCCCCATAACTTACATGGGGTTGACCAAACTTGCAGAAACATGTTTATTTCTGCTGAAAAACACGTTTTGACCCTTTCTGCACACTGGGGTTAAGGGCTGAGTGTGTTGGCTCTTCTGAGCCTTGCTGTTACAAGTAGATTCAGCTGTCTGAAAAAACATGTTTATTTCGGGCTGAAAAACACGTTTTGAAAAGTGTGATGTTACTGCCCCATAACTTACATGGGGTTGACCAAACTTGCAGAAACATGTTTATTTCTGCTGAAAAACACGTTTTGACACTTTCTGTACACTGGGGTTAAGGGCTGAGTGTGTGGGCACTTCTGAGCCTTGCTGTTACAAGTAGATTCAGTTGCCTGAAAAAACGCGTTTATTTCGGGCTGAAAAACACGTTTTGAAAAGTGTGATGTTACTGCCCCATAACTTACATGGGGTTGACCAAACTTGCAGAAACATGTTTATTTCTGCTGAAAAACACGTTTTGACCCTTTCTGCACACTGGGGTTAAGGGCTGAGTGTGTTGGCACTTCTGAGCCTTGCTGTTACAAGTATATTCAGCTGTCTGAAAAAACGTGTTTATTTCGGGCTGAAAAACACGTTTTGAAAAGTGTGATGTTACTGCCCCATAACTTACATGGGGTTGACCAAACTTGCAGAAACATGTTTATTTCTGCTGAAAAACACGTTTTGACCCTTTCTGCACACTGGTGTTAAGGGCTGAGTGTGTTGGCTCTTCTGAGCCTTGCTGTTACAAGTAGATTCAGCTGTCTGAAAAAACGTGTTTATTTCGGGCTGAAAAACACGTTTTGAAAAGTGTGATGTTACTGCCCCATAACTTACATGGGGTTGACCAAACTTGCAGAAACATGTTTATTTCTGCTGAAAAACACGTTTTGACACTTTCTGTACACTGGGGTTAAGGGCTGAGTGTGTGGGCTCTTTTGAGCCTTGCTGTTACAAGGAGATTCAGTTGCCTGAAAAAACGCGTTTATTTCGGGCTGAAAAACACGTTTTGAAAAGTGTGATGTTACTGCCCCATAACTTACATGGGGTTGACCAAACTTGCAGAAACATATTTCTGCTGAAAAACACGTTTTGACCCTTTCTGCACACTGGGGTTAAGGGCTGAGTGTGTGGGCTCTTTTGAGCCTTGCTGTTACAAGGAGATTCAGTTGCCTGAAAAAACGCGTTTATTTCGGGCTGAAAAACACGTTTTGAAAAGTGTGATGTTACTGCCCCATAACTTACATGGGGTTGACCAAACTTGCAGAAACATATTTCTGCTGAAAAACACGTTTTGACCCTTTCTGCACACTGGGGTTAAGGGTTGAGTGTGTGGGCACTTCTGAGCCTTGCTGTTACAAGTAGATTCAGTTGTCTGAAAAAACGCGTTTATTTCGGGCTGAAAAACACGTTTTGAAAAGTGTGATGTTACTGCCCCATAACTTACGTGGGGTTGACCAAACTTGCAGAAACATGTTTATTTCTGCTGAAAAACACGTTTTGACCCTTTCTGCACACTGGGGTTAAGGGCTGAGTGTGTTGGCACTTCTGAGCCTTGCTGTTACAAGTATATTCAGCTGTCTGAAAAAACGTGTTTATTTCGGGCTGAAAAACACGTTTTGAAAAGTGTGATGTTACTGCCCCATAACTTACATGGGGTTGACCAAACTTGCAGAAACATGTTTATTTCTGCTGAAAAACACGTTTTGACCCTTTCTGCACACTGGGGTTAAGGGTTGAGTGTGTGGGCACTTCTGAGCAGTGCTGTTACAAGTAGAGTCAGTTGTCTAAAAAAACGCGTTTATTTCGGGCTGAAAAACACGTTTTGAAAAGTGTGATGTTACTGCCCCATAACTTACATGGGGTTGACCAAACTTGCAGAAACATGTTTATTTCTGCTGAAAAACACGTTTTGACACTTTCTGTACACTGGGGTTAAGGGCTGAGTGTGTGGGCTCTTCTGAGCTTTGCTGTTACAAGGAGATTCAGTTGCCTGAAAAAACGCGTTTATTTCGGGCTGAAAAACACGTTTTGAAAAGTGTGATGTTACTGCCCCATAACTTACATGGGGTTGACCAAACTTGCAGAAACATGTTTATTTCTGCTGAAAAACACGTTTTGACACTTTCTGTACACTGGGGTTAAGGGCTGAGTGTGTGGCCTCTTCTGAGCCTTGCTGTTACAAGGAGATTCAGTTGTCTGAAAAAAACGCGTTTATTTCGGGCTGAAAAACACGTTTTTAAAAGTGTGATGTTACTGCCCCATAACTTACATGGGGTTGACCAAACTTGCAGAAACATGTTTATTTCTGCTGAAAAACACGTTTTGACCCTTTCTGCACACTGGGGTTAAGGGCTGAGTGTGTTGGCACTTCTGAGCCTTGCTGTTACAAGTATATTCAGCTGTCTGAAAAAACGTGTTTATTTCGGGCTGAAAAACACGTTTTTACACTTTCTGTACACTGGGGTTAAGGGCTGAGTGTGTGGGCTCTTCTGAGCCTTGCTGTTACAAGGAGATTCAGTTGCCTGAAAAAACGCGTTTATTTCGGGCTGAAAAACACGTTTTGAAAAGTGTGATGTTACTGCCCCATAACTTACATGGGGTTGACCAAACTTGCAGAAACATGTTTATTTCTGCTGAAAAACACGTTTTGACACTTTCTGTACACTGGGGTTAAGGGCTGAGTGTGTGGGCTCTTCTGAGCTTTGCTGTTACAAGGAGATTCAGTTGCCTGAAAAAACGCGTTTATTTCGGGCTGAAAAACACGTTTTGAAAAGTGTGATGTTACTGCCCCATAACTTACATGGGGTTGACCAAACTTGCAGAAACATGTTTATTTCTGCTGAAAAACACGTTTTGACACTTTCTGTACACTGGGGTTAAGGGCTGAGTGTGTGGGCTCTTCTGAGCCTTGCTGTTACAAGGAGATTCAGTTGTCTGAAAAAACGCGTTTATTTCGGGCTGAAAAACACGTTTTGAAAAGTGTGATGTTACTGCCCCATAACTTACATGGGGTTGACCAAACTTGCAGAAACATGTTTATTTCTGCTGAAAAACACGTTTTGACCCTTTCTGCACACTGGGGTTAAGGGCTGAGTGTGTTGGCACTTCTGAGCCTTGCTGTTACAAGTATATTCAGCTGTCTGAAAAAACGTGTTTATTTCGGGCTGAAAAACACGTTTTTACACTTTCTGTACACTGGGGTTAAGGGCTGAGTGTGTGGGCTCTTCTGAGCCTTGCTGTTACAAGGAGATTCAGTTGCCTGAAAAAACGCGTTTATTTCGGGCTGAAAAACACGTTTTGAAAAGTGTGATGTTACTGCCCCATAACTTACATGGGGTTGACCAAACTTGCAGAAACATGTTTATTTCTGCTGAAAAACACGTTTTGACACTTTCTGTACACTGGGGTTAAGGGCTGAGTGTGTGGGCTCTTCTGAGCCTTGCTGTTACAAGGAGATTCAGTTGTCTGAAAAAACGCGTTTATTTCGGGCTGAAAAACACGTTTTGAAAAGTGTGATGTTACTGCCCCATAACTTACATGGGGTTGACCAAACTTGCAGAAACATGTTTATTTCTGCTGAAAAACACGTTTTGACCCTTTCTGCACACTGGGGTTAAGGGTTGAGTGTGTGGGCACTTCTGAGCCTTGCTGTTACAAGTAGATTCAGTTGTCTGAAAAAACGCGTTTATTTCGGGCTGAAAAACACGTTTTGAAAAGTGTGATGTTACTGCCCCATAACTTACATGGGGTTGACCAAACTTGCAGAAACATGTTTATTTCTGCTGAAAAACACGTTTTGACACTTTCTGTACACTGGGGTTAAGGGCTGAGTGTGTGGGCTCTTCTGAGCCTTGCTGTTACAAGGAGATTCAGTTGCCTGAAAAAACGTGTTTATTTCGGGCTGAAAAACGCGTTTTGAAAAGTGTGATGTTACTGCCCCATAACTTACATGGGGTTGACCAAACTTGCAGAAACATGTTTATTTCCGCTGAAAAACACGTTTTGACACTTTCTGTACACTGGGGTTAAGGGCTGAGTGTGTGGGCTCTTCTGAGCCTTGCTGTTACAAGGAGATTCAGTTGTCTGAAAAAACGCGTTTATTTCGGGCTGAAAAACACGTTTTGAAAAGTGTGATGTTACTGCCCCATAACTTACATGGGGTTGACCAAACTTGCAGAAACATGTTTATTTCTGCTGAAAAACACGTTTTGACCCTTTCTGCACACTGGGGTTAAGGGCTGAGTGTGTTGGCACTTCTGAGCCTTGCTGTTACAAGTATATTCAGCTGTCTGAAAAAACGTGTTTATTTCGGGCTGAAAAACACGTTTTGAAAAGTGTGAAGTTACTGCCCCATAACTTACATGGGGTTGACCAAACTTGCAGAAACATGTTTATTTCTGCTGAAAAACACGTTTTGACACTTTCTGTACACTGGGGTTAAGGGCTGAGTGTGTGGGCTCTTCTGAGCCTTGCTGTTACAAGGAGATTCAGTTGCCTGAAAAAACGCGTTTATTTCGGGCTGAAAAACACGTTTTGAAAAGTGTGATGTTACTGCCCCATAACTTACATGGGGTTGACCAAACTTGCAGAAACATGTTTATTTCTGCTGAAAAACACGTTTTGACACTTTCTGTACACTGGGGTTAAGGGCTGAGTGTGTGGGCTCTTCTGAGCCTTGCTGTTACAAGGAGATTCAGTTGTCTGAAAAAACGCGTTTATTTCGGGCTGAAAAACACGTTTTGAAAAGTGTGATGTTACTGCCCCATAACTTACATGGGGTTGACCAAACTTGCAGAAACATGTTTATTTCTGCTGAAAAACACGTTTTGACCCTTTCTGCACACTGGGGTTAAGGGTTGAGTGTGTGGGCACTTCTGAGCCTTGCTGTTACAAGTAAATTTAGTTGCCTGAAAAAACGCGTTTAATTCGGGCTGAAAAACACGTTTTGAAAAGTGTGATGTTACTGCCCCATAACTTACATGGGGTTGACCAAACTTGCAGAAACATGTTTATTTCTGCTGAAAAACACGTTTTGACCCTTTCTGCACACTGGGGTTAAGGGTTGAGTGTGTGGGCACTTCTGAGCCTTGCTGTTACAAGTAGATTCAGTTGTCTGAAAAAACGCGTTTATTTCGGGCTGAAAAACACGTTTTGAAAAGTGTGATGTTACTGCCCCATAACTTACATGGGGTTGACCAAACTTGCAGAAACATGTTTATTTCTGCTGAAAAACACGTTTTGACACTTTCTGTACACTGGGGTTAAGGGCTGAGTGTGTGGGCTCTTCTGAGCCTTGCTGTTACAAGGAGATTCAGTTGCCTGAAAAAACGCGTTTATTTCGGGCTGAAAAACGCGTTTTGAAAAGTGTGATGTTACTGCCCCATAACTTACATGGGGTTGACCAAACTTGCAGAAACATGTTTATTTCTGCTGAAAAACACGTTTTGACACTTTCTGTACACTGGGGTTAAGGGCTGAGTGTGTGGGCTCTTCTGAGCCTTGCTGTTACAAGGAGATTCAGTTGTCTGAAAAAACGCGTTTATTTCGGGCTGAAAAACACGTTTTGAAAAGTGTGATGTTACTGCCCCATAACTTACATGGGGTTGACCAAACTTGCAGAAACATGTTTATTTCTGCTGAAAAACACGTTTTGACCCTTTCTGCACACTGGGGTTAAGGGCTGAGTGTGTTGGCACTTCTGAGCCATGCTGTTACAAGTATATTCAGCTGTCTGAAAAAACGTGTTTATTTCGGGCTGAAAAACACGTTTTGAAAAGTGTGATGTTACTGCCCCATAACTTACATGGGGTTGACCAAACTTGCAGAAACATGTTTATTTCTGCTGAAAAACACGTTTTGACACTTTCTGTACACTGGGGTTAAGGGCTGAGTGTGTGGGCTCTTCTGAGCCTTGCTGTTACAAGGAGATTCAGTTGCCTGAAAAAACGCGTTTATTTCGGGCTGAAAAACACGTTTTGAAAAGTGTGATGTTACTGCCCCATAACTTACATGGGGTTGAACAGACTTGCAGAAACATGTTTATTTCTGCTGAAAAACACGTTTTGACACTTTCTGTACACTGGGGTTAAGGGTTGAGTGTGTGGGCACTTCTGAGCCTTGCTGTTACAAGTAAATTCAGTTGCCTGAAAAAACGCGTTTATTTCGGGCTGAAAAACACGTTTTGAAAAGTGTGATGTTACTGCCCCATAACTTACATGGGGTTGACCAAACTTGCAGAAACATGTTTATTTCTGCTGAAAAACACGTTTTGACCCTTTCTGCACACTGGGGTTAAGGGCTGAGTGTGTTGGCACTTCTGAGCCTTGCTGTTACAAGTATATTCAGCTGTCTGAAAAAACGTGTTTATTTCGGGCTGAAAAACACGTTTTGAAAAGTGTGATGTTACTGCCCCATAACTTACATGGGGTTGACCAAACTTGCAGAAACATGTTTATTTCTGCTGAAAAACACGTTTTGACACTTTCTGTACACTGGGGTTAAGGGCTGAGTGTGTGGGCTCTTCTGAGCCTTGCTGTTACAAGGAGATTCAGTTGCCTGAAAAAACGCGTTTATTTCGGGCTGAAAAACACGTTTTGAAAAGTGTGATGTTACTGCCCCTTAACTTACATGGGGTTGACCAAACTTGCAGAAACATGTTTATTTCTGCTGAAAAACACGTTTTGACACTTTCTGTACACTGGGGTTAAGGGCTGAGTGTGTGGGCTCTTCTGAGCCTTGCTGTTACAAGGAGATTCAGTTGCCTGAAAAAACGCGTTTATTTCGGGCTGAAAAACACGTTTTGAAAAGTGTGATGTTACTGCCCCATAACTTACATGGGGTTGACCAAACTTGCAGAAACATGTTTATTTCCGCTGAAAAACACGTTTTGACACTTTCTGTACACTGGGGTTAAGGGTTGAGTGTGTGGGCTCTTCTGAGCCTTGCTGTTACAAGGAGATTCAGTTGTCTGAAAAAACGCGTTTATTTCGGGCTGAAAAACACGTTTTGAAAAGTGTGATGTTACTGCCCCATAACTTACATGGGGTTGACCAAACTTGCAGAAACATGTTTATTTCTGCTGAAAAACACGTTTTGACCCTTTCTGCACACTGGGGTTAAGGGCTGAGTGTGTTGGCACTTCTGAGCCTTGCTGTTACAAGTATATTCAGCTGTCTGAAAAAACGTGTTTATTTCGGGCTGAAAAACACGTTTTGAAAAGTGTGATGTTACTGCCCCATAACTTACATGGGGTTGACCAAACTTGCAGAAACATGTTTATTTCTGCTGAAAAACACGTTTTGACCCTTTCTGCACACTGGGGTTAAGGGCTGAGTGTGTTGGCTCTTCTGAGCCTTGCTGTTACAAGTAGATTCAGCTGTCTGAAAAAACGAGTTTATTTCGGGCTGAAAAACACGTTTTGAAAAGTGTGATGTTACTGCCCCATAACTTACATGGGGTTGACCAAACTTGCAGAAACATGTTTATTTCTGCTGAAAAACACGTTTTGACACTTTCTGTACACTGGGGTTAAGGGCTGAGTGTGTGGGCTCTTCTGAGCCTTGCTGTTACAAGGAGATTCAGTTGCCTGAAAAAACGCGTTTATTTCGGGCTGAAAAACACGTTTTGAAAAGTGTGATGTTACTGCCCCATAACTTACATGGGGTTGACCAAACTTGCAGAAACATGTTTATTTCTGCTGAAAAACACGTTTTGACACTTTCTGTACACTGGGGTTAAGGGCTGAGTGTGTGGGCTCTTCTGAGCCTTGCTGTTACAAGGAGATTCAGTTGTCTGAAAAAACGCGTTTATTTCGGGCTGAAAAACACGTTTTGAAAAGTGTGATGTTACTGCCCCATAACTTACATGGGGTTGACCAAACTTGCAGAAACATGTTTATTTCTGCTGAAAAACACGTTTTGACCCTTTCTGCACACTGGGGTTAAGGGTTGAGTGTGTGGGCACTTCTGAGCCTTGCTGTTACAAGTAAATTTAGTTGCCTGAAAAAACGCGTTTAATTCGGGCTGAAAAACACGTTTTGAAAAGTGTGATGTTACTGCCCCATAACTTACATGGGGTTGACCAAACTTGCAGAAACATGTTTATTTCTGCTGAAAAACACGTTTTGACCCTTTCTGCACACTGGGGTTAAGGGTTGAGTGTGTGGGCACTTCTGAGCCTTGCTGTTACAAGTAGATTCAGTTGTCTGAAAAAACGCGTTTATTTCGGGCTGAAAAACACGTTTTGAAAAGTGTGATGTTACTGCCCCATAACTTACATGGGGTTGACCAAACTTGCAGAAACATGTTTATTTCTGCTGAAAAACACGTTTTGACACTTTCTGTACACTGGGGTTAAGGGCTGAGTGTGTGGGCTCTTCTGAGCCTTGCTGTTACAAGGAGATTCAGTTGCCTGAAAAAACGCGTTTATTTCGGGCTGAAAAACGCGTTTTGAAAAGTGTGATGTTACTGCCCCATAACTTACATGGGGTTGACCAAACTTGCAGAAACATGTTTATTTCTGCTGAAAAACACGTTTTGACACTTTCTGTACACTGGGGTTAAGGGCTGAGTGTGTGGGCTCTTCTGAGCCTTGCTGTTACAAGGAGATTCAGTTGCCTGAAAAAACGCGTTTATTTCGGGCTGAAAAACGCGTTTTGAAAAGTGTGATGTTACTGCCCCATAACTTACATGGGGTTGACCAAACTTGCAGAAACATGTTTATTTCTGCTGAAAAACACGTTTTGACACTTTCTGTACACTGGGGTTAAGGGCTGAGTGTGTGGGCTCTTCTGAGCCTTGCTGTTACAAGGAGATTCAGTTGTCTGAAAAAACGCGTTTATTTCGGGCTGAAAAACACGTTTTGAAAAGTGTGATGTTACTGCCCCATAACTTACATGGGGTTGACCAAACTTGCAGAAACATGTTTATTTCTGCTGAAAAACACGTTTTGACCCTTTCTGCACACTGGGGTTAAGGGCTGAGTGTGTTGGCACTTCTGAGCCATGCTGTTACAAGTATATTCAGCTGTCTGAAAAAACGTGTTTATTTCGGGCTGAAAAACACGTTTTGAAAAGTGTGATGTTACTGCCCCATAACTTACATGGGGTTGACCAAACTTGCAGAAACATGTTTATTTCTGCTGAAAAACACGTTTTGACACTTTCTGTACACTGGGGTTAAGGGCTGAGTGTGTGGGCTCTTCTGAGCCTTGCTGTTACAAGGAGATTCAGTTGCCTGAAAAAACGCGTTTATTTCGGGCTGAAAAACACGTTTTGAAAAGTGTGATGTTACTGCCCCATAACTTACATGGGGTTGAACAGACTTGCAGAAACATGTTTATTTCTGCTGAAAAACACGTTTTGACACTTTCTGTACACTGGGGTTAAGGGTATTGTTAGTAGAATAGATTCTAATAATATAATGATCCAGTGTGTTACACTGGCCTGCTAAGCCTGGCCTGGGGGATGGTGCACATAGCCCTTTCAGTGCTGGAGGTGTTAATGACGGAAGTGTTGGAGCTGTGTGGGATAAGTGAGTGAATATCTGTAGGGGGTTTTAGCTTTTCCTTTGCAGCTCGATCTCTACATTCCTCTTGTAGGCCCAGAGCTTACATAAGCAATAAATGATTGCTTATGCTTTATAAAGAAATCTCATTAAAATGAAAGCTAAAGATTTGTATTTATCTTGTACCATAGAAAATGACTTTCTTTGTATTTCAAGCCCACAAAGTCTCCAAACAAATCTCATTAAAATAAAAGCTAAAGTTTTGTATTTATCTTGTACTATAGAACATGACTTTCTTTGTATTTCAAGCCCACTAAAGTGTCCAAATGACGCACTACATGATATAAGGAAGATTATCACATGCATATCGGTATTATCTTTCTTATGAAAATGCATTCCTTTCATAACCTTTTACTTTTTAAAATGAACTCAAATTGTGTATAATGTAAAGCCGTCTGGAAATAAATCCTCAGACTGCTTACTGGCCTGGGCATGTACCAAAAAAAAAATCAGTGAGCACATATATATATCTATCACTGTGTTGAACCTAGAGACACAGAATGACTGCTAACACATCCTAAATACAGTGTTAAAGCACCCTTGAACTCATCCCGAAAGTATCATTTCTTGAAAGGGATTGCTGTCCGAATGCACATCTGAATCCCAAACAGAATCTCTAGTAAAATACGATCATTTGTGAAACAGGCAAATGGGACTGAATTAAATTATCTAATTAAAATAAAAGCTAAAGTTTTGTATTTATCTTGTACCATAGAACATGACTTTCTTTGTATTTCAAGCCCACAAAGGGTCCAAAAGACGCACTACATGATATAAGGAAGATTATCACATGCATGGAGATGTATCATTTCTTGAAAGGGATTGCTGTCCGAATGCACATCTGAATCCCAAACAGAATCTCTAGTAAAATCCGATCATTTGTGAAACAGGCAAATGGGACTGAATTAAATTATCTAATTAAAATAAAAGCTAAAGTTATGTATTTATCTTGACCATAGAACATGACTTTCTTTGTATTTCAAGCCCACAAAGTGTCCAAAAGACGCACTATATGATATAAGGAAGATTATCACATGCATGGAGATGTATCATTTCTTGAAAGGGATTGCTGTCCGAATGCACATCTGAATCCCAAACAGAATCTCTAGTAAAATCCGATCATTTGTGAAACAGGCAAATGGGACTGAATTAAATTATCTAATTAAAATAAAAGCTAAAGTTTTGTATTTATCTTGTACCATAGAACATGACTTTCTTTGTATTTTAAGTTACCCCGAGCAAAGACTCAACCCCTCCCAGAAAACAGCATTAAAAGAATTAGCATTTACAAATATGTCTGTCTTTGGGTTTCCTATGTGTCCTGTTTCCTAGACAGGAAACTCTCTTGCCCCAAGGGAAGACCGATACTTTGGATGGTAATGATTGAACCTGGCTTACAAAATACATCTTTGGAAATGCTAAATCTTTCAGATGGCTTGGCTAACTACTGGCCCCACCTAAGACAGGTGCTTTGGATGTTAATGCTTGAAACTATGCTTAGCCATGTTTTTAAAATTAAATTATAACGATTTCAGTGTTTGATAATGGTAACAAAGGCTTCCTCCACCCACTGCTTTGCCAAAGGGAAGTGCTGTTTCCTGGGAGGGGTGGAGTCTTTGCTCGGGGTATATTTCTGCTGAGTGCAATATACCTTTCACTTTCACCTGCAATCGAGACAGGAGGTACAGTAACTCTGAGACTTGACTAAAGTCCTGGATATTGAATCACCACTACGATCAAGAGGTAAGACTTTACATTTTTACTTTTAAATGCATTTGCTGATAACCTTTTAAAACTAATATGCAGTCAGGCAGATGCATCTTTATTCTTAAGCGTCTCTCAGTGCATTGATATTGTTTCTACTAATCTAATATCAAGAATCTCATCATGTGCATGCTGAGGTGTGGAATATATCTTTGTGTTAAATGGTATTGTTTTGTATATTGTATAATTGAAATACAGCCTCTTTCTGGTTGCAAGTATTGGCTTAGAAGACTTCTCCTTGCATTGTATAATCAGGGCCAGTTCAATGGGACATTTAATTAATTGAGAGCTCTTTCTAGTAGATATGAATGCAGAATGGATACAGATTAATTGCAATAGTGTAACTGCAAATGAATATAGATGAGAATGTATGTTTGTTCATATACAATGGCAGGAGCAGTTTCTCATTGCAGTGGATTTTCAGGGCCAATTCATCTCTCCATCTTATACTGAATATGAAAGGTAGTTGTTCCTATATGGACTCAGTCTTTGGAATTTGTATATATATATATTTCAGTGACCCTCAGCCATTCTTTCTGTATTGTAAGTCAATTTCTCTTTTACAATTCCTTCCCCACTTCTAGGACCTGCAGTTGCTGAACTCCACAATGGCTCCTATTGGAAAGTCTGTGACTGAGACCAAGTAAGTGTTCACTTTTTTATGAAACCATTATTTATTTTGGAGCAATGAGCAATTCTTATATAAATGCAATAAAATCATTATGCTCAAACTATGAGAGAGAAAATTAAGGATAATTTAAGAAATCAGTCTTAGCTTGTTTCTATACACAGATGGTATTATTTATTTTCAAAGGAAACCCGCGAGGATTCCCCTGGTGTGCAAGATGTGCCTGAATACTTTTGATCAGCTTCCTGCTCACTTGAAGAGGGCGTGTATGAAGCACGCCACGGCAGAAGAGATCAGGATGGCCTCTCAACAGGCGAGGGAGGACATGATAAATCTCCTGAAGAACGGGGTCATCGTGGATTACAACAGAATAGAGATCGTGTCTGGTGAGGCAAACAGGGCAGTGGTTGTAAGACTGCTGGAGTCCTTGGGCCTTTTTGTACGTGGGAAGCCTGAAGACACATTGGCAAGGTGAGATATTTTTAATTTGTAAGGCTTCTGTAGTTTTTTTTTTAAATCATTGTTACAACATATTATGTAAAAGCATGTTGAAAAGAATCTACCTGCATTCCAGCGGCCCTGAGCAAGAGGCCGCTGTCCAGGAGGAAGAGATGCCAGAGGCTGCTCCAGAAACTGAAGCAGAAGCAGAGGAGGAAGGGGAAGATGGGGAACAGTAAGACTCTCTGCTCAATAGGGTTTCTTGTGCTTTATTTTTTATTTGCACGTTGTATGTATAAAATTAGATTTTGTTTCACAGAGGCAAGAAAAAATGTAGCCTTATTTGGGATGTCAGTGAATTGGTAGATATACATATTCACACAGGGCCACATCTAAAGCCATTTTCTCCCAGAAGCCAACTAAGAAAACGGAAACACTTATAATACATGTTATCGTCCATGTGTCTTATATCTACAGGGTGTCAGTTAAAGGTAATCTAAAAGCTCTCCGAAAAAGAGTTGCCCTGGCTGGACTTTACAGAAAACACTCTCTTGATTCTCCTCTCCTGGCTGGATTTAAACAATACCTTATCCAGGGCCTGGGAATGGTAAACTGCTCCAAGGAGGTAGGTATTTGCTACATGGTTTTACTCGGCTTAAACTTCACATACCACGGATGTTGGTCATAAAAATAATGACTTCCTCTATATGTGTTTTTCAGGTTGAAAATGTCTCCAGGTTCCTGTTTTTTACGGATCCACCGGAAGTTTCCTTAAGTTTTCTGAAGGACATTTCCAAAATGCAGACATTTGTTTCCCAGTTGAAGATGACTGGGCTGTCTCACCAGACCATTGCAGGTTATATCATTAATATCAACAGATTCCTGCTCTTCATCCGAAAAAACACTAACCTGCAAGTGGAGGATCGCAGTCTAGCTAAGGGTTTAATAGACTTCCAGAGCAATCTAAAGGACATAAAAAAGAGAAACAACAAGAGTGTCAGACAGGAAATAACCAGAAAGAGGTACTTTACTTATTAAATGTTGGTTCAACTTGTACTTGCTTTTCTATTCAAACACATAAATGTTGCCTTTTGGAGCCTGATAGTATTGCTCTCTCTCCCCCAGACTAACACAGCTGCAGAGTCCTCCACCTAAACTAAGCGATTGCTTGAAGGTGTTGAGTGTTGCAAAGAAAGATGTGCAGCGGATACTGAGCAAGACGCACACCTCTGCAGACATCACCACAAGTGAGCGGATTGTTGTGATGCTTTACCTGCAGGCCATTCTCCAGCTGAAGCACCTTCAGCGCCCAGGGGTGGTAAAGAATATGACAGTAAGCATCCCTTCATACAACCGAGAATTTTGATTATAGATGTTCTTTTCGAGAAATTGTATTTAATTAATATTTGTATTAAAAAAATCTTCTGAATTCAGGTCCTGGATTGGATACAGCGAAAAATTGTTGTGAATAAAAGTGGCCAAAACAGGGTAATAATCTCTGTCAAAGAGCGCATGGCTGCAACTCAGCGACTAGCTTCCTTTGCACTAAATGAAGAAGAGGAAAAGGTGAGTTGGAGGTTTTATTGAGATTTCATTGCTAAAAACTGTCTTTAGCATTCAATGGTATGTGAAGAATACTGCATTTAAACTGCATTTTTATTTTTTTTATTTTCTCAGATGTTTCACTGCTACTTCATTAACTTACGCTGTGATGCAAACTGCAGGATGGAAATAGAACATTTTTTTGTGTATGCGGGAGGAGAACCAGTTCACAATCCTACCTATGATCTGCGAAGACTGCATGAGAAGTAAATTGAATTATATAATTATTTTGATGTATTTTCCTTTCACTTTACTGGGGCTTGAAAACAACTATTTTATATGTTTGTTTTGCAGGTACCACCTACCACTGATTACTTGCTATGTTGCAAGAAGGGCATTTGAAATGGAAATAAAGAAGCTACCTATTGATCAGAAAACTATCCTGAATGATTATTTAGGTGTTTCAAATGGAACTGTTGAAAACCTAGCCAGAAGGCTGACAGATGAGGACATGTGCTCAGCCAGCGAACTAATTCATGGCATTGTAGAAGCAGGATCTCTGTAAGTGTCACAGTGATATCAAAATTCAGTATTTGAAAGTCAATATTTAAGATAAACATAAATTTCTCATATTTTTGTTAAACTTCAGTTCAGGATCAGGAGAGCAATCTTCAGGCTATGGACAAGAACGTACAGCTGCTATACGGTAAGTTTTAATTTAATATCCCTCTTTCAGTTACCTTTTAGCCACTCTATCTTAGATCTGAGATATTTAAGTTTTCTTTTTACAAATAGGTCCACTGTGGCAGCTGCTGCATATAGATGCCCAAAGATGGATGGTGCTGCAGCCTTCCAGAAGCTGATACAGATGTTTCCCGTGACATTAGATGGGCAGCCTCCCAGAAAGAAAGAGCGCCTGAGAGTGACCGGCATTCACGATCCCCACTGTTACAATAGATGGAGAGCTGAGCAGAGGAAAAGGAGGCAACAGAACATATTCGGTAAGAACAGGATTTCTTCCCTTTTTAAAGAGTAATATTTCAAGAGTCTATTACTGGATATATTCTTTGGGTGGATTTCTGATTTCTCACTACAGATCAATACAATAGACGTTTACCAACAGAAAGCCAAGTGACCCATTATATAGAAAAAATGGGATGGTCAACCAATACACCAGCTGTGTCCGAGGTACTTCAGAACTGGAGGCCGCATGTAGAAGTCCAACCAAATGGCAAGGACATTGAAAATCTGGTAAAACTCCAAACCTGGAGAGGCCTGCACATCGTTGACGATCCTGTGAAAGGGAAGAAGGTTGTAACTTCCAGGCGTTTCCAGAAGGGAGAGGTGGTATGTGATTACCATGGCAAGGTTATCACAAAGACAGCTGGAGAAGCCCTAATGGCACAGATGGCAGAAGGAGACATGGGATATCTATTCTTTTTTGATGGACCTAAACAAAAAATGTGCATTGATTCGCGTGAAGAACACTGCACCTGTCACCCGGATATGGACACAATTGGAAGGCGCATTAATCATTCAAACAAAAAAGCCAACCTCAGACCAATTAAAGAATCTTTTGGAATTGACGAAAAGACTGACATAACAATTCTGTTCTTGGCAAAAAGAGAGATTGCAGTGGGAGAAGAGCTCCTATATGATTATGGTGTCTCCAGGAAGTCGTTTAATGGAGAAGGACAATCTCTGGAGTGGTTGGACGAATGATCATAAAATAAAGCTTTTATCTCCTCTGCCTCTCCACGGCAGAGGAGATCAGGATGACCTCACAACAGGCGAGGAAGGACATGATAAATCACCTGAAGAACGGTCATCGTGGATAACAACAGAATAGAGATCGTGTCTGGTGAGGTAAACAGGGCAGTGGTTGTAAGACTGCTGGAGTCCTTGGGCCTTTTTGTACGTGGGAAGCCTGAAGACACATTGGCACGGTGAGATATTTTTAATTTGTAAGGCTTCTGTAGTTTCTTTTTGAAATCATTGTTACAACATATTATGTTGTAACAACCATTTTTGAAATTTGTTGACACTATCTGAACAGCACAGCATTCCCAGAATGGACAATGGAGTTTTCAGCAGCATTAGATGGGCAGGCTCTTGGGAAGAGAGAAGGAATGAGACCGACTGGACTTCATTAATGACACCGTTCTTATTGAAAGAGAACAGAAAGATAAGTCTTGATAATAATTCTTACTCTGATTCTATTATTATTTTCTTTCATTATCTACAAAATAGATTTTTGATAATCATATCGATAAGCTTCATTTGAAACTGCCCAACATTACCAAACAGAAGAATGTTTCGGCAGGACACCATTTGTGCATCAAAAGCACTGGAGAGGTGTATATGACAGCCTATTTTCTGCCACTGAAATACTAATTGCTTCATTTCAGTTCATCCTTAGGCGAGCAGAAGAGAAAGAAGTTTGATGGAATTAGATGGAATTCCTCTTGGGAAGAAAGATAACAGAGACTGACTGGACTTCAAGAACAGCACCTTTCTGATTCACAGCGAACAGAACACAAAAGATGAGTCTAGGGAACAATGGCTTTATTTTCTTAAATACAATTTCTGAAAAGTTTAAGGACAACAGCAATGAACATTGTTAATGAGTTAGAGGTTAGATAGACCTGTATTTCCAGTGCTTTGTCATTTCAGTAATGTTTTAAAATTGAATTTCTATACAGTGGACACCCTTGACATACACAAAATGAAACCATTTCATTTTCATTTTGGAGCTAAACTGCAGGAAACATTTTTTCAGTAAACTGTTAAAAGCATATTGTGGTCTAAAAGCCAAGATATTATTTGTGACCACATTAATTAATTACTTTTTAAACTGTAAAGCAATAATCTGCTAACATGGCTAGTTTCTATCACTGAACTGGAATTTTCTATTCCCGACAGAGATCAGTTTCTTAAACAAAATAAAATTGTCTCCATCCTGGAAATTCAGTCAGGAATTTGAATAGGGCTTATGGCATTTGATCAGTTTCACAGCCTAATTCTACTGGATTCGATTTTTAAATGATTCACAATTGTGAATATTAGAAATATTAATGCACAGAGTTGCTTAGGCTTTTATTTTTTAATTTTGTTTTCAACACAATCATAATGATTATGCATATGCTATTTTTTGTAGCTGTCACCTGCCATTCACTACCAGAAAAGATGCAAGGATGTACATGAAGAGGTGTGATGACCACGACGACAGTGCTGTGGCTCAGGACGAAATCACAAATTTTCACCTGCCTAACACCTTTGGAAGAAGAAATCAATAATACAGAAAAACCTCCAAACTATTTTTCTAATTGTATAATGTTAGCATACCCAGAGGGGTTGGGCAGCCAGTTGATCTTGGACCCCTAGAGGTTTTTTTTTCCTCCTAACTAAGGAGTTTTTGGTTCCTCTCCTCAGTTATCTTCTGGCTTTTACTCTTTCACATCATGTATCATCACCCAGCTATGTTAAGTGCCTCAGGTCAACCTTGTTATGAAAGATGTTATATAAAAATCAATTTAATTTAATTATACTAGTTGTGAATGCTGTCATATTTCATTGCCACAATTTATCAAAAAATAATAAACATTATTGTGCAATTAGCTTTTTCAAACTTTTTGATGATCTATATAATTTCAATACAACTTCTAATTGTGACCATCATGAACAATGACTGCTTCTTGTTTTGGGATTAAAACATTTTTTTAATTTTTGATCTCATAACTAAAAAATGTATGAAACAAACTATAAGATTGCAATACATTAAAATTGCCCCCTCATTCTTCTGTGATTCTTACCGATTGCGCAGACCACAGCAGGTCAAAGGAATTCACAGATAACTCTACTCTGAGAATTTGGTAAGTTTAGTGAAGAGCGTTTAGTGAAGCGACCGGGGGTGAATATGATCATTTACCCCAAGTCCAGTAGTAGAAGCACTAAGTCAATGTCACCCCTGCTACAATGTGATTGCTACATATCTTCATTTGTTGTTTTTTAAGAAGTAAGTGCAGGGGGTCTAAATCTGCGATCCAGAGTGTTGAAGTATTTCACAACACTAACTGTAGCCCGTGTGGAAATAAATCCTCATTCTGATTATTGCCCTGGGCATGTACCAACAAATCACTGCGCATATATATATATATCACTGTGTTGAAGCTAGAGACACAGAATCCAGCACCTTTGACCTCATCCAGAATGTATCATTTCTTGAAAGGGATTGCTGTCCGAATGCACATCTGAATCCCAAACAGAATCTCTAGTAAAATACGATCATTTGTGAAACAGGCAAATGACTGTCTCAGGGGCCCATTCCTCATTCTCAAGACACATGTATGCGGTATGTACACCATGCATTGAGCAGTAGGGACTGAATACAGAACAGGTAAGGTTAGAAGTCATTCTGAGGTGCCACATGTGAGAGATACAGCTAGGCATCCTAAATGTAGGGTATGAGACCCTTCAGGAGCACTGCATCCTTTGAGACAGACCCGTGCATGTTAAACAAATGATCATTTCTTTCAACATTAGGGACTTCAACATTAGGGACTAAATATACTAATTTATGACTTAGTATGATGCTAAAATGTTATGTTCACATATATTAATGTAATAAATGATTGCTTATGCTTTATAAACAAATAATATTAAAATTATGAGAAGCGTTTAAAACCGGGGTTAATGGACATTAAATGAAAGCTCTGGGTATCTGCTTTCACATGCATTTGGTTTTAAGCTTCTAGTATGCACCGTTTTGGAGATGTTAATGAAAATATGTCCTCCGTTTTGATCATTATTCCTAAATATTAAGCACACTTTCATTTGATGGCAGACATGATGCTGCGTTTAAAACCAGGGTTAAATGACATTAAATGAAAGCTCTGGGACTCTGCTTTCACATGCACTGGGTTTTAAACTTGTGGTTTGCACCGTTTTGGAGAATTTAATGATAATATGTAATCCATTTAGATAATTATTCCTAAATATTAAACACACTTTCATTTGATGGCAGACATGATACTGCGTTTAAAACAGGGGTTAATGGACATTAAATGAAAGCTCTGGGTCTCTGCTTTCATATGCATTGGGTTTTAAGCTTGTAGTTTGTACCATTTTGGAGAAATTAACGAAAATATGTCAATCGTTTGATCAATTTTCCAAAATGTTAAACACACTTTCATTTGATGGCAGACATGATGCTGCGTTTAAAACCAGGGTTAAACGACATTAAATGAAAGCTCTGGGACTCTGCTTTCACATGCATTGGGTTTTAAACTTGTGGTTTGCACCGTTTTGGAGAATTTAATGATAATATGTCATCCTTTTAGATCATTATTCCTAAATATTAAACACACTTTCATTTGATGGCAGACATAAAACTGCGTTTAAAACCGGGGTTAATGGACATTAAATGAAAGCTCTGGGTCTCTACTTTCATATGCATTGGGTTTTAAACTTGTAGTTTGCACCGTTTTGGAGAAAGTAACGAAAATATGTCATCCGTTTGGTCAATATTCCAAAAAATTGGACTCTTATTCTTATGATGGCAAACATGATGCTGCGTTTAAAACCAGGGTTAATGGACATTAAATGAAAGCTCTGGGTCTCTGCTTTCACGTGCATTTAGTTTTAAGCTTGTAGTTTGCACCGTTTTGGAGAACTTAACGAAAATATTTCATCCGTTTGGTCAATATTCTAATATATTGGACTCATATTCTTAATGATGGCAGGCATGATGCTGCGTTTAAAACCGGGCTTAATGGACATTAAATGAAAGCTCTGGGTCTCTGCTTTCATATGCATTGGGTTTTAAGCATGTAGTTTGCAGCGTTTTGGAGATATTAACGAAAATATATCATCCGTTTGGTCAATATTCCATAATAATGGACTCATATTCTTATGATGGCAAACATGATGCTGCGTTTAAAACAGGGGTTAATGGACATTAAATGAAAGCTCTGGATCTCTGCTTTCATATGCATTGGGTTTTAAGCTTGTAGTTTGCACCGTTTTGGAGAAATTAACGAAAATATGTCATCCGTTTGGTCAATTTTCCAAAATGTTAAACACACTTTAATTTGATGGCAGACATGATGCTGCGTTTAAAACCGGGGTTAATGGACATTAAATGAAAGCTCTGGATCTCTGCTTTCATATGCATTGGGTTTTAAGCATGTAGTTTGAAGCGTTTTGGAGATATTAACGAAAATATATCATCCGTTTGGTCAATATTCCATAATAATGGACTCATATTCTTATGATGGCAAACATGATGCTGCGTTTAAAACCGGGGTTAATGGACATTAAATGAAAGCTCTGGATCTCTGCTTTCATATGCATTGAGTTTTAAGCTTGTAGTTTGCACCGTTTTGGAGATATGAACAATAATATGTCACCCGTTTGGTCAATATTCAAAAATATTGGACTCATATTCTTATGATGGCAGACATGATGCTGCATTTAAAACCGGGGTTAATAGACATTAAATGAAAGCTCTGGGTCTCTGCTTTCATATGCATTGAGTTTTAAGCTTGTAGTTTGCACCGTTTTGGAGATATGAACAATAATATGTCAACCGTTATGTTAATTTTCTATAATGTTAAGCACACTTTCATTTGATGGCAGACATGATACTGCGTTTAAAACCGGGGTAAATGGAAATTAAATGAAAGCTCATGATCCCTGCTTTCATATGCATTGGGTTTTAAGCTTGTAGTTTGCACCGTTTTGGAGAAATTAATGAAAATATGTCATCCGTTTGGTCAATATTCAAAAATATTGGACTCATATTCTTATGATGGCAGACATGATGCTGCGTTTAAAACCGGGGTTAAATGACATTAAATGAAAGCTCTGGGTCTCTGATTTCATATGCATTGAGTTTTAAGCTTGTAGGTTGCACCGTTTTGGAGATATTAACGAAAATATATCATCCGTTTGGTCAATATTCCATAATAATGGACTCATATTCTTATGATGGCAAACATGATGCTGCGTTTAAAACCGGGGTTAATGGACATTAAATGAAAGCTCTGGGT
Organism: Lepisosteus platostomus; assembly: GCF_059453375.1. NCBI lineage: Eukaryota > Metazoa > Chordata > Actinopteri > Semionotiformes > Lepisosteidae > Lepisosteus > Lepisosteus platostomus. The sequence continues at coordinate 2,971,647 of NC_142632.1, forward strand.
CTCTGCTTTCATATGCATTGAGTTTTAAGCTTGTAGTTTGCACCGTTTTGGAGATATGAACAATAATATGTCACCCGTTTGGTCAATATTCAAAAATATTGGACTCATATTCTTATGATGGCAGACATGATGCTGCGTTTAAAACCGGGGTTAAATGACATTAAATGAAAGCTCTGGGTCTCTGCTTTCATATGCATTGAGTTTTAAGCTTGTAGTTTGCACCGTTTTGGAGATATTAACGAAAATATGTCAACCGTTATGTTAATTTTCTATAATGTTAAGCACACTTTCATTTGATGGCAGACATGATACTGCGTTTAAAACCGGGGTAAATGGAAATTAAATGAAAGCTCATGATCCCTGCTTTCATATGCATTGGGTTTTAAGCTTGTAGTTTGCACCGTTTTGGAGATATGAACAATAATATGTCACCCGTTTGGTCAATATTCAAAAATATTGGACTCATATTCTTATGATGGCAGACATGATGCTGCGTTTAAAACCGGGGTTAAATGACATTAAATGAAAGCTCTGGGTCTCTGATTTCATATGCATTGAGTTTTAAGCTTGTAGGTTGCACCGTTTTGGAGATATTAACGAAAATATATCATCCGTTTGGTCAATATTCCATAATAATGGACTCATATTCTTATGATGGCAAACATGATGCTGCGTTTAAAACCGGGGTTAATGGACATTAAATGAAAGCTCTGGGTCTCTGCTTTCATATGCATTGAGTTTTAAGCTTGTAGTTTGCACCGTTTTGGAGATATTAACGAAAATATGTCAACTGTTATGTTAATTTTCTATAATGTTAAGCACACTTTCATTTGATGGCAGACATGATACTGCGTTTAAAACCGGGGTAAATGGAAATTAAATGAAAGCTCATGATCCCTGCTTTCATATGCATTGGGTTTTAAGCTTGTAGTTTGCACCGTTTTGGAGAAATTAATGAAAATATGTCATCCGTTTGGTCAATATTCAAAAATATTGGACTCATATTCTTATGATGGCAGACATGATGCTGCGTTTAAAACCGGGGTTAATGGACATTAAATGAAAGCTCTGGGTCTCTGCTTTCATATGCATTGAGTTTTAAGCTTGTAGTTTGCACCGTTTTGGAGATATTAACGAAAATGTGTCATCCGTTTGGTCAATTTTCCAAAATGTTAAACACACTTTCATTTGATGGCAGACATGATGCTGCGTTTAAAACCGGGGTTATTGGACATTAAATGAAAGCTCTGGGTCTCTGCTTTCATATGCATTGGGTTTAAGCTTGTAGTGTGCACCGTATTGGAGAAATTAACGAAAATATGTCATCCGCTTGGTCAATATTCCAAAATAATGGACTCACATTCTTATGATGGCAGACATGATGTTGCGTTTAAAACCGGGGTTAATGGACATTAAATGAAAGCTCTGGGTCTCTGCTTTCACGTGCATTTAGTTTTAAGCTTGTAGTTTGCACCGTTTTGGAGATATTAACGAAAATATGTCATGCGTTTGGTCAATTTTCCAAAATGTTAAACACACTTTCATTTGATGGCAGACATGATGCTGAGTTTAAAACCGGGGTTAATGGACATTAAATGAAAGCTCTGGGTCTCTGCTTTCATATGCATTGGGTTTTAAGCTTGTAGTTTGCACCGTTTTGGAGAAATTAATGAAAATATGTCATCCGTTTGGTCAATATTCAAAAATATTGGACTCATATTCTTATGATGGCAGACATGATGCTGCGTTTAAAACCGGGGTTAAATGACATTAAATGAAAGCTCTGGGTCTCTGCTTTCATATGCATTGAGTTTTAAGCTTGTAGGTTGCACCGTTTTGGAGATATTAACGAAAATATATCATTCGTTTGGTCAATATTCCATAATAATGGACTCATATTCTTATGATGGCAAACATGATGCTGCGTTTAAAACCGGGGTTAATGGACATTAAATGAAAGCTCTGGGTCTCTGCTTTCATATGCATTGAGTTTTAAGCTTTTAGTTTGCACCGTTTTGGAGATATGAACAATAATATGTCACCCGTTTGGTCAATATTCAAAAATATTGGACTCATATTCTTATGATGGCAGACATGATGCTGCGTTTAAAACCGGGGTTAAATGACATTAAATGAAAGCTCTGGGTCTCTGCTTTCATATGCATTGAGTTTTAAGCTTGTAGTTTGCACCGTTTTGGAGATATTAACGAAAATATGTCAACCGTTATGTTAATTTTCTATAATGTTAAGCACACTTTCATTTGATGGCAGACATGATACTGCGTTTAAAACCGGGGTAAATGGAAATTAAATGAAAGCTCATGATCCCTGCTTTCATATGCATTGGGTTTTAAGCTTGTAGTTTGCACCGTTTTGGAGAAATTAATGAAAATATGTCATCCGTTTGGTCAATATTCAAAAATATTGGACTCATATTCTTATGATGGCAGACATGATGCTGCGTTTAAAACCGGGGTTAATGGACATTAAATGAAAGCTCTGGGTCTCTGCTTTCATATGCATTGAGTTTTAAGCTTGTAGTTTGCACCGTTTTGGAGATATTAACGAAAATGTGTCATCCGTTTGGTCAATTTTCCAAAATGTTAAACACACTTTCATTTGATGGCAGACATGATGCTGCGTTTAAAACCGGGGTTATTGGACATTAAATGAAAGCTCTGGGTCTCTGCTTTCATATGCATTGGGTTTAAGCTTGTAGTGTGCACCGTTTTGGAGAAATTAACGAAAATATGTCATCCGTTTGGTCAATATTCCAAAATAATGGACTCACATTCTTATGATGGCAGACATGATGTTGCGTTTAAAACCGGGGTTAATGGACATTAAATGAAAGCTCTGGGTCTCTGCTTTCACGTGCATTTAGTTTTAAGCTTGTAGTTTGCACCGTTTTGGAGATATTAACGAAAATATGTCATCCGTTTGGTCAATTTTCCAAAATGTTAAACACACTTTCATTTGATGGCAGACATGATGCTGAGTTTAAAACCGGGGTTAATGGACATTAAATGAAAGCTCTGGGTCTCTGCTTTCATATGCATTGGGTTTTAAGCTTGTAGTGTGCACCGTTTTGGAGATATTAATGGAAATGTGTCATCCGTTTGGTCAATATTCAAAAATATTGGACTCATATTCTTATGATGGCAGACATGATGCTGCGTTTAAAACCGGGGTTAAATGACATTAAATGAAAGCTCTGGGTCTCTGCTTTCATATGCATTGAGTTTTAAGCTTGTAGTTTGCACCGTTTTGGAGATATTAACGAAAATATGTCAACCGTTATGTTAATTTTCTATAATGTTAAGCACACTTTCATTTGATGGCAGACATGATACT
>NC_142632.1:2980000-3022500 GCF_059453375.1 Lepisosteus platostomus
CAATCTGATACGTTCAGAATCAAACCCGCAGCTGTTGTTCGACTTTTTTTTCTTGACTAATTACAACTGAGTGTCGCATGAGCAGTTACATAAACTTGTCTGGTATATTTGAACACAAATGCCGTTCTTCAGTTAAAACTAACAGTACATTGTCAGGGACATTCAGTTCTATACAAACAAGAGACAGACAAGAGAATATTTCTACCGTTCATGTGGACTACGTGTTGACTTACTGATCGGAATAATTGAAAGGTTCGGGCTCATAGCCGATGCAGTGCGTGCTAATTAGAACAGCAACGCTGAGCTCTCAGCACCGTACTGAGCCCAGGTGTTTTTCTAAAGCTGTCAGGTGCAGTTCATTTACATGAAGGAAATCTCTTACTGGGTACGATTACAATGCAGTAAGTAGCACAGACTACTTAGGGAGTAGCCCGATGCGTTTAAAAACGACCCGAGCCAGGCAGGAGTCGAACCTGCAATTTCCTGATCCGTAGTCAGACGTGTTATCCATTGCGCCACTGGCCCTGGTGTGACACTGTAGGACTGTAACCCAGTGAGATCAGCACTGCAACTAGTAAAATATTACCCCCGGTCCATTCTTTTCCAAAAGTGAGAAACACCTGTTTTCTACATTTTGTCTGTTTTAAAACCATATCTCTTTAAACCAAACCAAGAGTTTGTCTTTTGCACTGATATTCTGATTCATTTCGATTTCAAAGAAAAAAAAAAACATTATCTTCCATAGCATCATAAAATTGTCCATTCTTCCAGACTCTACTTCTCTCTTGTAGTAGTACAGCAGACCTTTCCAGGTGAGCAGATCACAGAGTCCGAAATATGCTTCCTCCATCAAGCAAAGTACCTGAACATGACTCTGTCTTCATAAAAGCGCCCCTGTAATAAAGAAATTAAATCCGAAATCAAGAGTTCAGTTGCCTACTGAAGTTCAAGAAGTCATCAATTTTAACCTAGCAACACATTAAAGGCTGCATCTATACAAGTACGATTCTAGAAATGCTCACCAGATTACGTTTTAAGAAGGAACTGCGCCTCAGGTTCCGCCGAGATCTTAACTTGGATGGCAGGATTCAGAGTCCGGAGTGCGGACTGATGTCGCACGGAGGGTCCACATACTGTGGATCCCTCAGTTTTCTTCCGCGTGTTTAAACCGCCAGCGTGTGACTCCCCTGTCCCCGTGACCTCATTGCTCTGCTCTCGCCTCTGTGCAGCTGAGCCCGACTCATGGTAAAGTGGAAAAAAATATGCCCTCAACGTGGGATTTACTCTGGATCGAGGATAGATGTCACCTTTTTATCGTTGAACAGGATGTATGTGATGTGGCGACTAGGTTCAATTTTGTATCCTTTTAAAAGATTAAGGACTGGGGTGAGCGTGATTTACCACCCTTTCAGCTAAGAACCCGACATGAGCACCGTTTAAGCTGCATAGACTCGGTCGTTTAACTCTTCTCCATTAGCAGGGTTAAGGTTAAAGAAAAAAAAACATTGCTGACTTCTTTTTTTTTTGCCAGCCGCTAGCGCTGATTAGCAATGTTTGTATTTCATGTTTTGCAAGTTGCATCCATTTTAAGAAAAACAAGTCGCGTTAAAGACAGGAAATGAATACTTGCATTTAATTAAGTCTAGCCGTAGGCGGTTGTCTGTAAGGACCAGTTCTGTTCAAGAAGACAGAACAAAGAAGGCACCACTGGAATTCGGACTCAGGATCTCCTGTTTAAGAGACAAGCGCTTTAACCAACTAAGCCACGGCGCCCCGGGAGTGTTGTCCTTTTGCAGCCACTTGGACACACCACTCAGACACATCTGCATTCGGTGTGTGCTCCGCCTGCTCGCTGAGCAAGTTGCCACCTTTACATACAATAGCAACATCGACACCAAGAGAAAGGATGACAAATGGCTTTTATCTGGAACTTTTCATGTCCAAGGAGCTCAATGTGCTTTCTGTGTACAACAGGGCCACTGAACTCCACACTGGCCACTGAAGCACAGCAGTGGCTTGCTGGCTTGACATCTCCCAAGGAAAATGTTGAAATCGCATGTGGAACAGGAAAAGGACCCTCGAGTACGAGGGAAAAAAAAGAAAAAGATCATTTGGAGCGCGCCAACCCATGTCTGGACAGACCGGTTCCATCGACGAGGTGGCCGAGTGGTTAAGGTGATGGACTGCTAATCCATTGTGCTCTGCACGCATGGGTTCAAATCCCATCCTTGTCGCTCTCTACGTTTGACGTTGGCCATCCTTTTGTTTGCTCCAGTACTAGAGCCTTACATTTTCTAGCGGTGGCTGAACATGGTATAGTAGGCTAACGTTGGTATCGAGCAGTGGCAGTAACAGTATTTACGTGCCGCTGCTGCCAAGTGGCTCTGGGTTGTGACCGCGTTTTCACTTACTTGCAGCACAAACGGAGAAAGCGATTTTTGACAGTCTCTCGAGAGACTGCGCTAGGTGTTTAGGGATAGACTTTGTCAGTTCCCAATGGGATGATGGCCTCTCAAATAGTTTGTGATTCCTCTAGACGTTTATACAGTAGAAGCCTGCTTCGTGGCTTAAATCCAAGCTAAGGAAACGAGTTTGAGGTCTGATGCAGAACTGCGAATTCAATGAAGGGGAACACTACAGTACATTGCACTGTATGTGTGAGGAAAGCTGCCCCCTTCTGTTCCTTGTCGACCGAACAGAGGACTGTAAAGGATACCGCCAAGAAACTTTAGAATGCTGGTTGTAATCCAGCTCCAAAGAAGCCCCTTTGGGTGTTATGTCATCAAAAAGTAAGAACAGAGAATCTCCCTTTGATCAAAAGTGCAACAGAACTGTTTTCCGTGGAGCAGGTTTCAGACCCGTAGACCTGTTTTATTTGTAGGGCAGGGCGCATTCCCAAACGCGAATCTCCTGTTTTAGAAATGCTTTGGGCGGCGTGAAGTGAAAATAAGAAGTGGGCTCCAGATGCACATGGAAGCAATCAAGTGTTTCATCCGAGCTGTTTCAACGACTCCTCAACAGCTTTCCTTTTACAGAGGCCCAACGATTAATGATGGGGGTGCACCCTTCAATGTGCCTTACGACTCTAGGGAGTGATTGAGACGATTCGTAGCGTGTGTTCATTTCCCTCTATTCCCCATGTTGCAGTGGTAAGATGACGTAAATTCCTGCTTCGGCACGTAAAGGCATTATAATCAAGTGCAGGAGCTGAGGGCTTTTGTTTTGTTTCGTTTTCTATGGCACTCGTAAGCACGCAAAACAAAGACAATTCCTGCATCTAACACGAATGTAAATGCTTTTGAAAGTGCAGTGTGGTGCAGCTTGTAAAATCCTTGTCCACATTTGTGGTTTGTTGATGTTTTTTCTGTCTGCCAAAGTTGCATTTTGACATCCGGACGGGGAGACTTTATCATTTGAACGTGAAGCCAGCCTTAAACCTTCTGAGGCGTGTCTGTCTGCCGGCATGTATCTTGTGAAAGGTTTTTTTTTTTTAACGGAGAGCGACTTTAAAAAAGTTTCCGCAGCCACCTCGCACTCCGTGTTAGATTATAGGAGGAATGCGGTGGCGGCGAGCTCGCTGTAGTCGTGGCCGAGTAGTTAAGGCGATAGACTTGAAATCCACTGGGGACTCCCCGCTTAGGTTCGAATCCTGCCGACTACGGCGTCTGCCGCACGTCACCTTGTGCCTGTGCGGCAAAGGCGAAGTGCCGCTTCTCCTTTCCTGGTACTATAAAAATGCTACATCGCTTGGTCCTGCTTCCATGGAAAGCAGTTCTTCAGGTAATTCTACTCTCTTACCAAAGCTGTTAGGTTCCTTTCCGTGGTGAGATGGGTTGTCATGCAACGCTGCCACATAGTGCCGACAGACAAGTGTGTTGCGGGAGAAGAGAAAAGTGTTTGAAGATTTAAGAGTGTCTTAGGTGGAGCCAAAATCAAGTGTCACAAATGCAAGTGGGAAGATTTCCAATGTTTAATATGGTCAAAATAAGCGGAAGTTACCAGCTGGTCCGGCACAGTCTGCCATGCTTTTGTCATATACTGTAAAGTGGTGTCGAACTGGGTGTCGAACTGGAGCCTCACCATTTGCATATGTGAGGCTCCAGTTATACATCGAGTGTCACATTAAATGACAAAAATGAAGAGAGTTAAAGCACCTGGAAAGGTTTTCTTACAACTTTTGAGCTGACACAGTTTTGGAAAATGTTTCCTTCACGCTGCACTGAACAACATAGGCAGCCAAGAGTCTCCAAAACAAAACAGAATGGACAGATAGGAGAAAATTCCCACTTGTCCTGAAGTTCCCAAAATCCAGCACTGAGCGTACACAAAGTGTCTAAGTAGCGTGGGAATGCTAACCCTAACCCTAGCTGGAGTTTGAGCAATCCGGCACTGAGCGTAAGAAGATGAGTCAAAGTAACGTCTAATCGGATTAGTTTCCTTAGAGCTGGTTCAGAGTTTGCTCAAGAGTTTACCTTTCACAGATGCGCAAAGAAGAATGTTGGGGGTGCACGCTTCAAGGTGCCTTACAGCTGTAGGGAGTGATTCGAGACGATTCGTGGCGTGTGCTCGTTCCCATATACCGTACGACCCGGGGTGCAGTGCTAGGATGACGTACTATACCGCTTGGGCACGTAACGGCGTTATATGCAAGTGCGGGACGTGAGGGTTTTCGTTTGTTCGTTTTGTTTTGCTCTGCTTTGCTTTGTTTTGCTTTCCATCGCGTTGGTAAGAGCGTAAATAAAAAGGCGATTCTTGCGTCTACCACTAACGTAAGAGCTATTTCAAGTGCGGCGTGGTGCGGCTTTTGAAATGCTTGTGGGCATTTCTCTGTTGTTGATTCTTTTTTTGTGTGTAACAAAGTGGCATTTTCATGTCCGGGGAGACTTTATCATTCTGACATGAAGCCACCCTTAAGTCCTCTGAGGCGTGTCTGTCTGCAAGGCTTGTATTTTGTAAATGTTTTTTTGAAACGGAGAACGACTTTGAAATAGGCTTCCGCCGGCGCCTCGCGATCCAGGTAAGATTGTAGCAAGAACGCAGCGGCGGTGGGGCTTGCTGTAGTCGTGGCCGAGTGGTTAAGGCGATGGACTAGAAATCCATTGGTGTCTCCCCGCGCAGGTTCGAATCCTGTCGACTACGTTGTCCACCTCCTGTCATTGTGTTCCGGCGCAAGCAAAGAAGCGCGCCTCTTTGCTGTTCCTGGTGGTTTTAAAACGCCAAATCGCTTGTACCCGCTGCCTTGGAATTAAATTCTTCAGCGTCTGCGAATGGCATTTTGCAGCTGGAAGCAGATGTCGACGCTTTTTGCAAAGAGCACCAAAAAAGCGTCTTTTTTGAAGGCCTGGGCACTGAGCATCGGTGGTTCAGTGGTAGAATTCTCGCCTGCCACGCGGGAGGCTCGGGTTCGATACCCGGCCAATGCAGTGGCTTTTGCAGCGAGCGGCTCCATCACTTGCATCCCCTTGCAACTCGCAACTGAAAACCCACTGAAGCTAAGCAGGTGTGAGCCAGTTCAGTACCCGGATAAGGGTGAGCTACAGGGAAAAACAAAGCTTCCAGCTGGAAGCGGTGTTAATGGTGCCGGCGGGGGGGCGCTCACCCTGTGGTCTGTGCAGGTCCCAATTCCCCAGTATAGTGACGGAGATTCTGTGTTGTAAAAAGGCGCTGTCTTTTGGATGAGATGTAAAACCGAGGGCACAGCGCTCTGTGGTCATTCAAAATGACCACCAAAACCTTTGACAAAAGCTCTTGGTAATTGATGGTCTTCAATAATGCTTCTCCTTTAGGTACATTTTAAATCAGCTGACAAATGCTGTGAAATGGGGGGGCACTTCAGGCCAGTGTAGGATTTGGGTTACAAGAACCATGAAACTGCACGAGAAAGCCTGTACACTGAATTACATGGCTTTCTATTCAAAGGAGGACAAAAGAAATTCCCTGAGTTCGATTTTTTGCAGCACAGAGAGGAGCTGTACATGTTTGTCTGAAATGATACATTTGGCACAACAAGACACAGAGAGAGGCACAGCTGGTATTCAGACCCAGGATCGCCTGCTTACTAGGCAGGCACTTTAAGCCACTAGGGAGCACCGCACTTTTACAGACACTTGGACACATCTGCGCTCGGTCTGCACTTAACATAATCTCTGAGCCCGTTGCCTCTTTCCCATTTAGTAGCAGAACTGACGCCAAGAGAAATGATGAGAAATGGCATTTATCTGGCACTTCTCATGTCCAAGGAGCTCAATGCCCTTGACACCTCCCCAAGGCGACAGAGCTGTGCATTCTTTGGCGACAACATTTTTTCTTTTGTTTTATTTCTATACTTATTGATAGAATAAAAACGATATGTCATGTACTGTAAGGGAAATGTCTCTTTTCATGGGGAAAGCTAGCACCAGCAAATGTTGTGTTTAGAAGAAGTGATTTAACATGACACGTGACCTAATTTACCGGAGCAAAAGCTCACCCAGCAAGCCCTGCTTTACTTCTACAGGAGAGAAGTACTGTAGAGTCTGCAAGATGTTCAGCTGGGTAGCTACGTCAGCATGCCTCGGCTGCAAAGGAACAAGTAATAGGTTTATTGCATGCTGAAAAGAGAAGAACGGAAACACAGCGTTTCGGCCGTGAGGTCTTCTCACACCTGAAGAAGCCTCACACCTGTAAAAGGCTCCATGGTTTTCTTTCTTCTCTTTTCAACATGGAATACACCTATTGTCTGCAAGATGTGACAATTTCACGGTGTTTTGGAAGAAAACCTTTTTTCTTTGAATTCAAAATCAATCAGAATTTCAGCACGACACACCAACACTTTTTCTGTTTTTAGATATGAATATTCAATACTTAAACGGGCGCAGTTAAGACATTAAATATATATACATATTGTATACAGTACAGTTTGCATACGGTAATTTGTTTATGTTACGCGATTAAAAAATAAATAAATAACACTGAAAGGTCCAGCACCAGCTGGATTCAAACACACAACCTGCTAGTTGGTAGTCATGCACCTAGACCAGTAGGCTACAAGACAGCTCGCATGAACAAGCAGCCGAAACAGCCCTACACAGCCCTGCCGCAGTACACGGATATAATCATACCATTATTAAATTCTTGAGATACGCGATTCCATATTATATTCCCTTTTAATCAAATTCTAAAAGTATGCTTGTTGACTCCGGTATCACGTTAGTTAAAGACTTCGAAGTTTACAATGTTTAGGGAGAAATGGAATACTGGTGTGTATTTTTTTCTTTAAAGTACCAAGACCAGCTATATACTGTATGTTTACGTTCCAAAATTAATATCGTTTATGGCCTTCACACGCGTTACAGTATGCTCCTATTCTTTTTATGCTCAGCTACTAAGATTTCCCTTTTAGTGGTAAAATTCAATATCTACAACGGGCACAGTAAAGACGTTTACAGTAAGTCTTTCTACGACAGACCAACGGACCACGAGTGCCCCTGTCGGTCAACCAATCACGCACCGCGGTACCCCGTGTCATCTTACCTGCGGTACGTGTCTGTACCGCTCACTTTGAATGGCTGCATTTGTAACAGTATTGTTGTTATTGTTTTTGTCCTGTAAAGTGCTTTGAGGAGCCAGCTTTAAAGGCGCCATAAACAATAAAGTTCATTATTATTACTATTGTTAATTTGCTGGACAGAGAGGTGAACATTATTACACAGAAGACAAAGATAGCGATTTACGTTGCATTGTGCATTGTGCTGCTGTAATACAGTTTTAAATAATTAAAAGTCTAAACAGTATCAGCTTTATTTATGGGTTTTAAACGCGATTTAAATCAATATAAATGTTTAAATTGTAACGCCTAGGTGACTATTCATTGTTATTAAAATGACTTAAATTCGATCATGTTGTGATATTTAGAAATATACATTTGTTTGGTGCGAGTGAAGTTTTATTTAATCTCTGAGCCAGGGAAACGTTTTATTTTTTCAAAGAAATGTTTGTTAAAAAAAAGTCAGGGCTCCAACAGGATTCAAACACAGAGCGTGAGACGTGGGAATCAGGAACCTAACCCACAGCTCCACCAGCAAGGTCACATGCAGGGTGCTGAAAAAGCACTACAGAAACATTATCAACAGACAATGTACAGCGTGTACTATTCTTGTGTTACGGTACATGAATATAATTATATCGTTATTAATTTCTTTAGATACGCGATTCCATATTATATTCAATTCTTAAAGTATGCTTTTTGACTCCGGTATCACGTCAGTTAAAGACTTCGATGCTTAAAATGTTTAGGGAGAAATGGAATACTGGTGTGTATTTTTTCTTTAAAGTACCGAGACCAGCAATATACTGTATGTTTATGTTCCAAAATTAATATTGTTTATGGTTTTCACACGCGTTTCAGTATGCTCCTATTCTTTTTATGCTCAGCTACTAAGATTTCCCTTTAGTGGTAAAATTCCACATAAATATTCAATAGTTAAACAGGCACAATAAAGACATTAAATATACATATACATACAGTACAGTTTGTATACAGTTATATGTTTATGTTTATGTTAAATCAATCTCTTTTATAAGAATGTGAAAGGCATGGTGAATCGATTGTCAAAAATTACTGTACTTTGCATGATTGGAAACAAATGCGTGATTGCGAAATGCTGTGGTGTTACTTTTACAAAGACGGTCAATGAATAAAAGAATGTGGACCAGGGCAATACTTTGAGTTTACAGCTTGTCCAAGGTCATTCATTATTAATGCTATTAGTAATATCTTCGTTAAAGACTTTGATGGCGACAGCTCAAACATGAGAGGTTGAGCTTTATTAGCTCCACCTTGCGGAAATTCCGGATACTATTATTTTACTTGCGGTATTATAGGAGAGTTTACGGTAACTCGCGGTAGACTGCGTAAAGCGCACCGCAAAATAATGCGGTATCGCCCGCTTGTTTTGAATGGCTGCATCTGTAAAAGCAAACTGTCGTTTGTGCACCCTTATACAACAAAAATCCATAACTGGCATTTTTTAAGTGCTAGGTCCCAAACAAGCCATTACATTTTATTTTAGTTTCGAATGATTGAGACTAGCACGGAGGTATCAGTCAAATTACTTAGAACGGGACAACTGAGTTAAGGTTAACATTCTATTTTGTTCCCCTTGTTTACTTTAAAACTTCCAGTTCATTCCCGTAGTTCTGCCATAATTAATCAAAGAATGTAACAGTGGCAGAAGTAAACGTTCCAAAAGCTTTTTTTTGCTTTCATTTTCTAACTTTCTGCTTTTGCTGTAACAATTCTGTGATACACGTCTCTAGTAGCTCTTTAAAAGTTTTTGTTTCGATTCAGAATGACAAAAGCTACTGTATGGAAGCCCGTTTCTGCCAGGGAGCTAAAAAAAAAAACCTGCTATGGTACAGATGCAGCCATTCAAAATGCATGGTACAATCCCATATCGCACGCAACTACCCACTAGCCACCGTAGTCTACCACAGTAAGTGATTGGCTAGCCAAAATGTCCGACAGGGGCACTCGTGGTGCATTGGTCAGTAGTGAAAAGATTTAATCATTTAATTTTTTTACTGTGCACGTTTTATTCCACATAGTATAGAATATTTACATGGAATTTTACCACTAAAGGGAAATTTTAATAGCAGAACATTAAAAGAAAAGTAGCATAATGCATCTGAAAGTCAGAAACGATATTAATTTAGGAACATAAACATATTACTGTATGTAAACTGTACTGCATTTGGCTGGTCTTGGTAGTTGAAAGAAAAAATACCCATCAGTCTTCCATTTCTCCCTAAACATTTTAAGCATCAAAGTTTTATAAACGGTCACCAAATATGCGATTGCTGTGTAGAATGAATTTTAATTTAAAAAAAAAGATTTAACATGAAAATTAAGCTGTTTACGTTCCTCCGCCTGAGAATATAGATTAAGGGCTGACACAGTGGGCTCTTCTGAGACATTGCGATTCCACAGTCTGAAAAAACACGTTTATTTCGGGCTGAAAAACACGTTTTGAAAAGTGTGCTGTTCCTGCCCAAAAAAGTTACATGGGGGTGACCAAAGTTGCCCAAACGTGTTTAATTCTGCTGAAAAACACGTTTTGAAAACTTCTGCACACTGGGGTTAAGGGCTGACTCAGTGACTCTTCTGAGCCAGGCAGTTACATTGGGATTCAACAGTCTGAAAAAACGTGTTTATTTCGAACTGAAAAACACGTTTTGAAAAGTCTGCTGTTCCTGCCCCAGCAGTTACATGGGGGTGACCAAAGTTGCCCAAACGTGTTTATTTCTGCTGAAAAGCACATTTTGAAAACTTCTGCACACTGGGGTTAAGGGCTGACTCAGCGGGCTCTTCAGAGCCAGGCAGATACATTTTGATTCAACAGTCTGAAAAAACGCATTTATTTCGATCTGAAAAACAAGTTTTGAAAAGTATGCTGTTCCTGCCCCAGAAGTTACATGGGGGGGAACAAAGTTGCCCAAATGTGTTTATTTCTGCTGAAAAACACGTTTTGAAAACTTCTGCACGCTGGGGTTAAGGGCTGACTCAGTGGGCTCTTCTGAGCCAGGCAGTTACATTAGGATTCAACAGTCTGAAAAAACGTGTTTATTTCGGACTGAAAAACACGTTTTGAAAAGTCTGCTGTTACTGCCCCATAACTTACATGGGGCTGACCAAACTTGCAGACACATGTTTATTTCTGCTGAAAAACACGTTTTGACCCTTTCTGCACACTGGGGTTAAGAGCTGAGTGTGTGGGCTCTTCTGAGCCTTGCTGTTACACGGGGATTCAGTTGTCTGAAAAAACGCGTTTATTTCGGGCTGAAAAACACGTTTTGAAAAGTGTGCTGTTACTGCCCCATAACTTACATGGGGTTGACCAAACTTGCAGAAACATGTTTATTTCTGCTGAAAAACACGTTTTGACCCTTTCTGCACACTGGGGTTAAGAGCTGAGTGTGTGGGCTCTTCTGAGCCTTGCTGTTACATGGGGATTCAGTTGTCTGAAAAAACGCGTTTATTTCGGGCTGAAAAACACGTTTTGAAAAGTGTGCTGTTACTGCCCCATAACTTACATGGGGTTGACCAAACTTGCAGAAACATGTTTATTTCTGCTGAAAAACACGTTTTGACCCTTTCTGCACACTGGGGTTAAGAGCTGAGTGTGTGGGCTCTTCTGAGCCTTGCTGTTACATGGGGATTCAGTTGTCTGAAAAAACGCGTTTATTTCGGGCTGAAAAACACGTTTTTAAAAGTGGGCTGTTACTGCCCCATAACTTACATGGGGTTGACCAAACTTGCAGAAACATGTTTATTTCTGCTGAAAAACACGTTTTGACCCTTTCTGCACACTGGGGTTAAGAGCTGAGTGTGTGGGCTCTTCTGAGCCTTGCTGTTACATGGGGATTCAGTTGTCTGAAAAAACGCGTTTATTTCGGGCTGAAAAACACGTTTTGAAAAGTGTGCTGTTACTGCCCCATAACTTACATGGGGTTGACCAAACTTGCAGAAACATGTTTATTTCTGCTGAAAAACACGTTTTGACCCTTTCTGCACACTGGGGTTAAGAGCTGAGTGTGTGGGCTCTTCTGAGCCTTACTGTTACATGGGGATTCAGTTGTCTGAAAAAACGCGTTTATTTCGGGCTGAAAAACACGTTTTGAAAAGTGTGCTGTTACTGCCCCATAACTTACATGGGGTTGACCAAACTTGCAGAAACATGTTTATTTCTGCTGAAAAACACGTTTTGACCCTTTCTGCACACTGGGGTTAAGAGCTGAGTGTGTGGGCTCTTCTGAGCCTTGCTGTTACATGGGGATTCAGTTGTCTGAAAAAACGCGTTTATCTAGGGCTGAAAAACACGTTTTGAAAAGTGAGCTTTTACTGCCCCATAACTTACATGGGTTTGACCAAACTTGCAGAAACATGTTTATTTCTGCTGAAAAACACGTTTTGACCCTTTCTGCACACTGGGGTTAAGAGCTGAGTGTGTGGGCTCTCCTGAGCCTTGCTGTTACATGGGGATTCAGTTGTCTGAAAAAACGCGTTTATTTCGGGCTGAAAATTACGTTTTGAAAAGTGTGCTGTTACTGCCCCATAACTTACATGGGGTTGACCAAACTTGCAGAAACATGTGTATTTCTGCTGAAAAACACGTTTTGACCCTTTCTGCACACTGGGGTTAAGGGCTGAGTGTGTGGGCTCTTCTGAGCCTTGCTGTTACAAGGAGATTCAGTTGTCTGAAAAAACGCGTTTATTTCGGGCTGAAAAACACGTTTTGAAAAGTGTGATGTTACTGCCCCATAACTTACATGGGGTTGACCAAACTTGCAGAAACATGTTTATTTCTGCTGAAAAACACGTTTTGACCCTTTCTGCACACTGGGGTTAAGAGCTGAGTGTGTGGGCTCTTCTGAGCCTTGCTGTTACATGGGGATTCAGTTGTCTGAAAAAACGCGTTTATTTCGGGCTGAAAAACACGTTTTTAAAAGTGTGCTGTTACTGCCCCATAACTTACATGGGGTTGACCAAACTTGCAGAAAAATGTTTATTTCTTCTGAAAAACACGTTTTGACCCTTTCTGCACACTGGGGTTAAGAGCTGAGTGTGTGGGCTCTTCTGAGCCTTGCTGTTACATGGGGATTCAGTTGTCTGAAAAAACGCGTTTATTTCGGGCTGAAAAACACGTTTTAAAAGTGTGCTGTTACTGCCCCATAACTTACATGGGGTTGACCAAACTTGCAGAAACATGTTTATTTCTGCTGAAAAACACGTTTTGACCCTTTCTGCACACTGGGGTTAAGAGCTAAATGTGTGTGGGCTCTTCTGAGCCTTGCTGTTACATGGGGATTCAGTTGTCTGAAAAAACGCGTTTATTTTGGGCTGAAAAACACGTTTTGAAAAGTGTGCTGTTACTGCCCCATAACTTACATGGGGTTGACCAAACTTGCAGAAACGTTTATTTCTGCTGAAAAACACGTTTTGACCCTTTCTGCACACTGGGGTTAAGGGCTGAGTGTGTGGGCTCTTCTGAGCCTTGCTGTTACAAGGAGATTCAGTTGTCTGAAAAAACGCGTTTATTTCGGGCTGAAAAACACGTTTTGAAAAGTGTGATGTTACTGCCCCATAACTTACATGGGGTTGACCAAACTTGCAGAAACATGTTTATTTCTGCTGAAAAACACGTTTTGACCCTTTCTGCACACTGGGGTTAAGAGCTAAATGTGTGTGGGCTCTTCTGAGCCTTTCTGTTACATGGGGATTCAGTTGTCTGAAAAAACGTGTTTTTTTCGGGCTGAAAAACACGTTTTGAAAAGTGTGCTGTTACTGCCCCATAGCTTACATGGGGTTGAGCAAACTTGCAGAAACATGTTTATTTCTGCTGAAAAACACGTTTTGACCCTTTCTGCACACTGGGGTTAAGAGCTGAGTGTGTGGGCTCTTCTGAGCCTTGCTGTTACATGGGGATTCAGTTGTCTGAAAAAACGCGTTTATTTCGGGCTGAAAAACACGTTTTAAAAGTGTGCTGTTACTGCCCCATAACTTACATGGGGTTGACCAAACTTGCAGAAACATGTTTATTTCTGCTGAAAAACACGTTTTGACCCTTTCTGCACACTGGGGTTAAGAGCTGAGTGTGTGGGCTCTTCTGAGCCTTTCTGTTACATGGGGATTCAGTTGTCTGAAAAAACGTGTTTATTTCGGGCTGAAAAACACGTTTTGAAAAGTGTGCTGTTACTGCCCCATAGCTTACATGGGGTTGAGCAAACTTGCAGAAACATGTTTATTTCTGCTGAAAAACACGTTTTGACCCTTTCTGCACACTGGGGTTAAGAGCTGAGTGTGTGGGCTCTTCTGAGCCTTGCTGTTACATGGGGATTCAGTTGTCTGAAAAAACGCGTTTATCTAGGGCTGAAAAACACGTTTTGAAAAGTGAGCTTTTACTGCCCCATAACTTACATGGGGTTGACCAAACTTGCAGAAACATGTTTATTTCTGCTGAAAAACACGTTTTGACCCTTTCTGCACACTGGGGTTAAGAGCTGAGTGTGTGGGCTCTTCTGAGCCTTGGTGTTACATGGGGATTAAGTTGTCTGAAAAAACGCGTTTATTTCGGGCTGAAAAACACGTTTTGAAAAGTGTGCTGTTACTGCCCCATAACTTACATGGGGTTGACCAAACTTGCAGAAACATGTTTATTTCTGCTGAAAAACACGTTTTGACCCTTTCTGCACACTGGGGTTAAGAGCTGAGTGTGTGGGCTCTTCTGAGCCTTGCTGTTACATGGGGATTCAGTTGTCTGAAAAAACGCGTTTATTTCGGGCTGAAAAACACGTTTTGAAAAGTGTGCTGTTACTGCCCCATAACTTACATGGGGTTGACCAAACTTGCAGAAACATGTTTATTTCTGCTGAAAAACACGTTTTGACCCTTTCTGCACACTGGGGTTAAGGTCTGAGTGTGTGGGCTCTTCTGAGCCTTGCTGTTACAAGGAGATTCAGTTGTCTGAAAAAACGCGTTTATTTCGGGCTGAAAAACACGTTTTGAAAAGTGTGATGTTACTGCCCCATAACTTACATGGGGTTGACCAAACTTGCAGAAACATGTTTATTTCTGCTGAAAAACACGTTTTGACCCTTTCTGCACACTGGGGTTAAGAGCTGAGTGTGTGGGCTCTTCTGAGCCTTGCTGTTACATGGGGATTCAGTTGTCTGAAAAAACGCGTTTATTTCGGGCTGAAAAACACGTTTTTAAAAGTGTGCTGTTACTGCCCCATAACTTACATGGGGTTGACCAAACTTGCAGAAAAATGTTTATTTCTTCTGAAAAACACGTTTTGACCCTTTCTGCACACTGGGGTTAAGAGCTGAGTGTGTGGGCTCTTCTGAGCCTTGCTTTTACATGGGGATTCAGTTGTCTGAAAAAACGCGTTTATTTCGGGCTGAAAAACACGTTTTAAAAGTGTGCTGTTACTGCCCCATAACTTACATGGGGTTGACCAAACTTGCAGAAACATGTTTATTTCTGCTGAAAAACACGTTTTGACCCTTTCTGCACACTGGGGTTAAGAGCTAAATGTGTGTGGGCTCTTCTGAGCCTTGCTGTTACATGGGGATTCAGTTGTCTGAAAAAACGCGTTTATTTTGGGCTGAAAAACACGTTTTGAAAAGTGTGCTGTTACTGCCCCATAACTTACATGGGGTTGACCAAACTTGCAGAAACGTTTATTTCTGCTGAAAAACACGTTTTGACCCTTTCTGCACACTGGGGTTAAGGGCTGAGTGTGTGGGCTCTTCTGAGCCTTGCTGTTACAAGGAGATTCAGTTGTCTGAAAAAACGCGTTTATTTCGGGCTGAAAAACACGTTTTGAAAAGTGTGATGTTACTGCCCCATAACTTACATGGGGTTGACCAAACTTGCAGAAACATGTTTATTTCTGCTGAAAAACACGTTTTGACCCTATCTGCACACTGGGGTTAAGAGCTGAGTGTGTGGGCTCTTCTGAGACTTGCTGTTACATGGGGATTCAGTTGTCTGAAAAAACGCGTTTATTTCGGGCTGAAAAACACGTTTTTAAAAGTGTGCTGTTACTGCCCCATAACTTACATGGGGTTGACCAAACTTGCAGAAACATGTTTATTTCTGCTGAAAAACACGTTTTGACCCTTTCTGCACACTGGGGTTAAGAGCTGAGTGTGTGGGCTCTTCTGAGCCTTGCTGTTACATGGGGATTCAGTTGTCTGAAAAAACGCGTTTATTTCGGGCTGAAAAACACGTTTTGAAAAGTGTGCTGTTACTGCCCCATAACTTACATGGGGTTGAGCAAACTTGCAGAAACATGTTTATTTCTGCTGAAAAACACGTTTTGACCCTTTCTGCACACTGGGGTTAAGAGCTGAGTGTGTGGGCTCTTCTGAGCCTTGCTGTTACATGGGGATTCAGTTGTCTGAAAAAACGCGTTTATTTCGGGCTGAAAAACACGTTTTGAAAAGTGTGCCGTTACTGCCCCATAACTTACATGGGGTTGACCAAACTTGCAGAAACATGTTTATTTCTGCTGAAAAACACGTTTTGACCCTTTCTGCACACTGGGGATAAGAGCTGAGTGTGTGGGCTCTTCTGAGCCTTGCTGTTACATGGGGATTCAGTTGTCTGAAAAAACGCGTTTATTTCGGGCTGAAAAACACGTTTTGAAAAGTGTGCTGTTACTGCCCCATAACTTACATGGGGTTGACCAAACTTGCAGAAACATGTTTATTTCTGCTGAAAAACACGTTTTGACCCTTTCTGCACACTGGGGTTAAGAGCTGAGTGTGTGGGCTCTTCTGAGCCTTGCTGTTAAATGGGGATTCAGTTGTCTGAAAAAACGCGTTTATCTAGGGCTGAAAAACACGTTTTGAAAAGTGAGCTTTTACTGCCCCATAACTTACATGGGGTTGACCAAACTTGCAGAAACATGTGTATTTCTGCTGAAAAACACGTTTTGACCCTTTCTGCACACTGGGGTTAAGAGCTGAGTGTGTGGGCTCTTCTGAGCCTTGCTGTTACATGGGGATTCAGTTGTCTGAAAAAACGCGTTTATTTCGGGCTGAAAAACACGTTTTGAAAAGTGTGCTGTTACTGCCCCATAACTTACATGGGGTTGACCAAACTTGCAGAAACATGTTTATTTCTGCTGAAAAACACGTTTTGACCCTTTCTGCACACTGGGGTTAAGAGCTGAGTGTGTGGGCTCTTCTGAGCCTTGCTGTTACATGGGGATTCAGTTGTCTGAAAAAACGCGTTTATTTCGGGCTGAAAAACACGTTTTGAAAAGTGTGCTGTTACTGCCCCATAACTTACATGGGGTTGACCAAACTTGCAGAAACATGTTTATTTCTGCTGAAAAACACGTTTTGACCCTTTCTGCACTCTGGGGTTAAGAGCGGAGTGTGTGGGCTCTTCTGAGCCTTGCTGTTACATGGGGATTCAGTTGTCTGAAAAAACGCGTTTATTTCGGGCTGAAAAACACGTTTTGAAAAGTGTGCTGTTACTGCCCCATAACTTACATGGGGTTGACCAAACTTGCAGAAACATGTTTATTTCTGCTGAAAAACACGTTTTGACCCTTTCTGCACACTGGGGTTAAGAGCTGAGTGTGTGGGCTCTTCTGAGCCTTGCTGTTACATGGGGATTCAGTTGTCTGAAAAAACGCGTTTATTTCGGGCTGAAAAACACGTTTTGAAAAGTGTGCTGTTACTGCCCCATAACTTACATGGGTTTGACCAAACTTGCAGAAACATGTTTATTTCTGCTGAAAAACACGTTTTGACCCTTTCTGCACACTGGGGTTAAGAGCTGAGTGTGTGGGCTCTTCTGAGCCTTGCTGTTACATGGGGATTCAGTTGTCTGAAAAAACGTGTTTATTTCGGGCTGAAAAACACGTTTTGAAAAGTGTGCTGTTACTGCCCCATAACTTACATGGGGTTGACCAAACTTGCAGAAACATGTTTATTTCTGCTGAAAAACACGTTTTGACCCTTTCTGCACACTGGGGTTAAGAGCGGAGTGTGTGGGCTCTTCTGAGCCTTGCTGTTACATGGGGATTCAGTTGTCTGAAAAAACGCGTTTATTTCGGGCTGAAAAACACGTTTTTAAAAGTGTGCTGTTACTGCCCCATAACTTACATGGGGTTGACCAAACTTGCAGAAACATGTTTATTTCTGCTGAAAAACACGTTTTGACCCTTTCTGCACACTGGGGTTAAGAGCTGAGTGTGTGGGCTCTTCTGAGCCTTGCTGTTACATGGGGATTCAGTTGTCTGAAAAAACGCGTTTATTTCGGGCTGAAAAACACGTTTTGAAAAGTGTGCTGTTACTGCCCCATAACTTACATGGGGTTGACCAAACTTGCAGAAACATGTTTATTTCTGCTGAAAAACACGTTTTGACCCTTTCTGCACACTGGGGTTAAGAGCTGAGTGTGTGGGCTCTTCTGAGCCTTGCTGTTACATGGGGATTCAGTTGTCTGAAAAAACGCGTTTATTTCGGGCTGAAAAACACGTTTTGAAAAGTGTGCTGTTACTGCCCCATAACTTACATGGGGTTGACCAAACTTGCAGAAACATGTTTATTTCTGCTGAAAAACACGTTTTGACCCTTTCTGCACACTGGGGTTAAGAGCGGAGTGTGTGGGCTCTTCTGAGCCTTGCTGTTACATGGGGATTCAGTTGTCTGAAAAAACGCGTTTATTTCGGGCTGAAAAACACGTTTTTAAAAGTGTGCTGTTACTGCCCCATAACTTACATGGGGTTGACCAAACTTGCAGAAACATGTTTATTTCTGCTGAAAAACACGTTTTGACCCTTTCTGCACACTGGGGTTAAGAGCTGAGTGTGTGGGCTCTTCTGAGCCTTGCTGTTACATGGGGATTCAGTTGTCTGAAAAAACGCGTTTATTTCGGGCTGAAAAACACGTTTTGAAAAGTGTGCTGTTACTGCCCCATAACTTACATGGGGTTGACCAAACTTGCAGAAACATGTTTATTTCTGCTGAAAAACACGTTTTGACCCTTTCTGCACACTGGGGTTAAGAGCTGAGTGTGTGGGCTTTTCTGAGCCTTGCTGTTACATGGGGATTCAGTTGTCTGAAAATACGCGTTTATTTCGGGCTGAAAAACACGGTTTGAAAAGTGTGCTGTTACTGCCCCATAACTTACATGGGGTTGACCAAACTTGCAGAAACATGTTTATTTCTGCTGAAAAACACGTTTTGACCCTTTCTGCACACTGGGGTTAAGAGCTGAGTTTGTGGGCTCTTCTGAGCCTTGCTGTTACATGGGGATTCAGTTGTCTGAAAAAACGCGTTTATTTCGGGCTGAAAAACACGTTTTGAGAAGTGTGCTGTTACTGCCCCATAACTTACATGGGGTTGACCAAACTTGCAGAAACATGTTTATTTCTGCTGAAAAACACGTTTTGACCCTTTCTGCACACTGGGGTTAAGAGCTGAGTGTGTGGGCTCTTCTGAGCCTTGCTGTTACATGGGGATTCAGTTGTCTGAAAAAACGCGTTTATTTCGGGCTGAAAAACACGTTTTGAAAAGTGTGCTGTTACTGCCCCATAACTTACATGGGGTTGACCAAACTTGCAGAAACATGTTTATTTCTGCTGAAAAACACGTTTTGACCCTTTCTGCACACTGGGGTTAAGAGCTGAGTGTGTGGGCTCTTCTGAGCCTTGCTGTTACAGTGTAATATATATCACTGTGTTGAACCTAGAGACACAGAATAGCTTTTCCTTTGCAGCTTGATCTATTCATTCCTCCTGTAGGCTCAGAGCTTACATAAGCAATAAATGATTGCTTATGCTTTATAAACAAATCTCATTAAAATAAAAGCTAAAGTTTTGTATTTATCTTGTACCATAGAACATGACTTTCTTTGTATTTCAAGCCCACAAAGTGTCCAAATGACGCACTACATGATATAAGGAAGATTATCACATGCATATCGGTATTATCTTTCTTATGAAAATGCATTCCTTTCATAACCTTTTACTTTTTAAAATGAACTCAAATTGTGTATAATGTAAAGCCGTCTGGAAATAAATCCTCAGACTGCTTACTGGCCTGGGCATGTACCAAAAAAAAATCAGTGAGCACATATATATATCTATCACTGTGTTGAACTTAGAGACACAGAATAACTGCTAACACATCCTAAATACAGTGTTAAAGCACCCTTGAACTCATCCCGAAAGTATCATTTCTTGAAAGGGATTGCTGTCCGAATGCACATCTGAATCCCAAACAGAATCTCTAGTAAAATACGATCATTTGTAAAACAGGCAAATGGGACTGAATTAAATTATCTAATTAAAATAAAAGCTAAAGTTTTGTATTTATCTTGTACCATAGAACATGACTTTCTTTGTATTTCAAGCCCACAAAGTGTCCAAACAAATCTCATTAAAATAAAAGCTAAAGTTTTGTATTTATCTTGTACCATAGAACATGACTTTCTTTGTATTTCAAGCCCACTAAAGTGTCCAAATGACGCACTACATGATATAAGGAAGATCCAGAAAGTATCATTTCTTGAAAGGGATTGCTGTCCGAATGCACATCTGAATCCCAAACAGAATCTCTAGTAAAATACGATCAGTTGTGAAACAGGCAAATGGGACTGAATTAAATTATCTAATTTAAATAAAAGCTAAAGTTTTGTATTTATCTTGACCATAGAACATGACTTTCTTTGTATTTCAAGCCCAGAAAGTGTCCAAATGACGCACCTCATGGTATAAGAAAGATTATCACATGAGTATCGGTATTATCTGTCTTATGAAAATGCATTCCTTTCATTACCTTTTACTTTTTAAAATGAACTCAAATTGTGGATATTGTTAGTAGAATAGATTCTAATAATATAATGATCCAGTGTGTTACACTGGCCTGCTAAGCCTGGCCTGGGGGATGGTGCACATAGCCCTTTCAGTGCTGGAGGTGTTAATGACGGAAGTGTTGGAGCTGTGTGGGATAAGTGAGTGAATATCTGTAGGGGGTTTTAGCTTTTCCTTTGCAGCTCGATCTCTACATTCCTCTTGTAGGCCCAGAGCTTACATAAGCAATAAATGATTGCTTATGCTTTATAAAGAAATCTCATTAAAATGAAAGCTAAAGATTTGTATTTATCTTGTACCATAGAAAATGACTTTCTTTGTATTTCAAGCCCACAAAGTCTCCAAACAAATCTCATTAAAATAAAAGCTAAAGTTTTGTATTTATCTTGTACTATAGAACATGACTTTCTTTGTATTTCAAGCCCACTAAAGTGTCCAAATGACGCACTACATGATATAAGGAAGATTATCACATGCATATCGGTATTATCTTTCTTATGAAAATGCATTCCTTTCATAACCTTTTACTTTTTAAAATGAACTCAAATTGTGTATAATGTAAAGCCGTCTGGAAATAAATCCTCAGACTGCTTACTGGCCTGGGCATGTACCAAAAAAAAAATCAGTGAGCACATATATATATCTATCACTGTGTTGAACCTAGAGACACAGAATGACTGCTAACACATCCTAAATACAGTGTTAAAGCACCCTTGAACTCATCCCGAAAGTATCATTTCTTGAAAGGGATTGCTGTCCGAATGCACATCTGAATCCCAAACAGAATCTCTAGTAAAATACGATCATTTGTGAAACAGGCAAATGGGACTGAATTAAATTATCTAATTAAAATAAAAGCTAAAGTTTTGTATTTATCTTGTACCATAGAACATGACTTTCTTTGTATTTCAAGCCCACAAAGGGTCCAAAAGACGCACTACATGATATAAGGAAGATTATCACATGCATGGAGATGTATCATTTCTTGAAAGGGATTGCTGTCCGAATGCACATCTGAATCCCAAACAGAATCTCTAGTAAAATCCGATCATTTGTGAAACAGGCAAATGGGACTGAATTAAATTATCTAATTAAAATAAAAGCTAAAGTTATGTATTTATCTTGACCATAGAACATGACTTTCTTTGTATTTCAAGCCCACAAAGTGTCCAAAAGACGCACTATATGATATAAGGAAGATTATCACATGCATGGAGATGTATCATTTCTTGAAAGGGATTGCTGTCCGAATGCACATCTGAATCCCAAACAGAATCTCTAGTAAAATCCGATCATTTGTGAAACAGGCAAATGGGACTGAATTAAATTATCTAATTAAAATAAAAGCTAAAGTTTTGTATTTATCTTGTACCATAGAACATGACTTTCTTTGTATTTTAAGTTACCCCGAGCAAAGACTCAACCCCTCCCAGAAAACAGCATTAAAAGAATTAGCATTTACAAATATGTCTGTCTTTGGGTTTCCTATGTGTCCTGTTTCCTAGACAGGAAACTCTCTTGCCCCAAGGGAAGACCGATACTTTGGATGGTAATGATTGAACCTGGCTTACAAAATACATCTTTGGAAATGCTAAATCTTTCAGATGGCTTGGCTAACTACTGGCCCCACCTAAGACAGGTGCTTTGGATGTTAATGCTTGAAACTATGCTTAGCCATGTTTTTAAAATTAAATTATAACGATTTCAGTGTTTGATAATGGTAACAAAGGCTTCCTCCACCCACTGCTTTGCCAAAGGGAAGTGCTGTTTCCTGGGAGGGGTGGAGTCTTTGCTCGGGGTATATTTCTGCTGAGTGCAATATACCTTTCACTTTCACCTGCAATCGAGACAGGAGGTACAGTAACTCTGAGACTTGACTAAAGTCCTGGATATTGAATCACCACTACGATCAAGAGGTAAGACTTTACATTTTTACTTTTAAATGCATTTGCTGATAACCTTTTAAAACTAATATGCAGTCAGGCAGATGCATCTTTATTCTTAAGCGTCTCTCAGTGCATTGATATTGTTTCTACTAATCTAATATCAAGAATCTCATCATGTGCATGCTGAGGTGTGGAATATATCTTTGTGTTAAATGGTATTGTTTTGTATATTGTATAATTGAAATACAGCCTCTTTCTGGTTGCAAGTATTGGCTTAGAAGACTTCTCCTTGCATTGTATAATCAGGGCCAGTTCAATGGGACATTTAATTAATTGAGAGCTCTTTCTAGTAGATATGAATGCAGAATGGATACAGATTAATTGCAATAGTGTAACTGCAAATGAATATAGATGAGAATGTATGTTTGTTCATATACAATGGCAGGAGCAGTTTCTCATTGCAGTGGATTTTCAGGGCCAATTCATCTCTCCATCTTATACTGAATATGAAAGGTAGTTGTTCCTATATGGACTCAGTCTTTGGAATTTGTATATATATATATTTCAGTGACCCTCAGCCATTCTTTCTGTATTGTAAGTCAATTTCTCTTTTACAATTCCTTCCCCACTTCTAGGACCTGCAGTTGCTGAACTCCACAATGGCTCCTATTGGAAAGTCTGTGACTGAGACCAAGTAAGTGTTCACTTTTTTATGAAACCATTATTTATTTTGGAGCAATGAGCAATTCTTATATAAATGCAATAAAATCATTATGCTCAAACTATGAGAGAGAAAATTAAGGATAATTTAAGAAATCAGTCTTAGCTTGTTTCTATACACAGATGGTATTATTTATTTTCAAAGGAAACCCGCGAGGATTCCCCTGGTGTGCAAGATGTGCCTGAATACTTTTGATCAGCTTCCTGCTCACTTGAAGAGGGCGTGTATGAAGCACGCCACGGCAGAAGAGATCAGGATGGCCTCTCAACAGGCGAGGGAGGACATGATAAATCTCCTGAAGAACGGGGTCATCGTGGATTACAACAGAATAGAGATCGTGTCTGGTGAGGCAAACAGGGCAGTGGTTGTAAGACTGCTGGAGTCCTTGGGCCTTTTTGTACGTGGGAAGCCTGAAGACACATTGGCAAGGTGAGATATTTTTAATTTGTAAGGCTTCTGTAGTTTTTTTTTTAAATCATTGTTACAACATATTATGTAAAAGCATGTTGAAAAGAATCTACCTGCATTCCAGCGGCCCTGAGCAAGAGGCCGCTGTCCAGGAGGAAGAGATGCCAGAGGCTGCTCCAGAAACTGAAGCAGAAGCAGAGGAGGAAGGGGAAGATGGGGAACAGTAAGACTCTCTGCTCAATAGGGTTTCTTGTGCTTTATTTTTTATTTGCACGTTGTATGTATAAAATTAGATTTTGTTTCACAGAGGCAAGAAAAAATGTAGCCTTATTTGGGATGTCAGTGAATTGGTAGATATACATATTCACACAGGGCCACATCTAAAGCCATTTTCTCCCAGAAGCCAACTAAGAAAACGGAAACACTTATAATACATGTTATCGTCCATGTGTCTTATATCTACAGGTTGTCAGTTAAAGGTAATCTAAAAGCTCTCCGAAAAAGAGTTGCCCTGGCTGGACTTTACAGAAAACACTCTCTTGATTCTCCTCTCCTGGCTGGATTTAAACAATACCTTATCCAGGGCCTGGGAATGGTAAACTGCTCCAAGGAGGTAGGTATTTGCTACATGGTTTTACTCGGCTTAAACTTCACATACCACGGATGTTGGTCATAAAAATAATGACTTCCTCTATATGTGTTTTTCAGGTTGAAAATGTCTCCAGGTTCCTGTTTTTTACGGATCCATCGGAAGTTTCCTTAAGTTTTCTGAAGGACATTTCCAAAATGCAGACATTTGTTTCCCAGTTGAAGATGACTGGGCTGTCTCACCAGACCATTGCAGGTTATATCATTAATATCAACAGATTCCTGCTCTTCATCCGAAAAAACACTAACCTGCAAGTGGAGGATCGCAGTCTAGCTAAGGGTTTAATAGACTTCCAGAGCAATCTAAAGGACATAAAAAAGAGAAACAACAAGAGTGTCAGACAGGAAATAACCAGAAAGAGGTACTTTACTTATTAAATGTTGGTTCAACTTGTACTTGCTTTTCTATTCAAACACATAAATGTTGCCTTTTGGAGCCTGATAGTATTGCTCTCTCTCCCCCAGACTAACACAGCTGCAGAGTCCTCCACCTAAACTAAGCGATTGCTTGAAGGTGTTGAGTGTTGCAAAGAAAGATGTGCAGCGGATACTGAGCAAGACGCACACCTCTGCAGACATCACCACAAGTGAGCGGATTGTTGTGATGCTTTACCTGCAGGCCATTCTCCAGCTGAAGCACCTTCAGCGCCCAGGGGTGGTAAAGAATATGACAGTAAGCATCCCTTCATACAACCGAGAATTTTGATTATAGATGTTCTTTTCGAGAAATTGTATTTAATTAATATTTGTATTAAAAAAATCTTCTGAATTCAGGTCCTGGATTGGATACAGCGAAAAATTGTTGTGAATAAAAGTGGCCAAAACAGGGTAATAATCTCTGTCAAAGAGCGCATGGCTGCAACTCAGCGACTAGCTTCCTTTGCACTAAATGAAGAAGAGGAAAAGGTGAGTTGGAGGTTTTATTGAGATTTCATTGCTAAAAACTGTCTTTAGCATTCAATGGTATGTGAAGAATACTGCATTTAAACTGCATTTTTATTTTTTTTATTTTCTCAGATGTTTCACTGCTACTTCATTAACTTACGCTGTGATGCAAACTGCAGGATGGAAATAGAACATTT
Source organism: Lepisosteus platostomus (assembly GCF_059453375.1). Classification (NCBI taxonomy): domain Eukaryota; kingdom Metazoa; phylum Chordata; class Actinopteri; order Semionotiformes; family Lepisosteidae; genus Lepisosteus; species Lepisosteus platostomus. Next base: position 3,005,121 of record NC_142632.1, read on the forward strand.
TTTTGTGTATGCGGGAGGAGAACCAGTTCACAATCCTACCTATGATCTGCGAAGACTGCATGAGAAGTAAATTGAATTATATAATTATTTTGATGTATTTTCCTTTCACTTTACTGGGGCTTGAAAACAACTATTTTATATGTTTGTTTTGCAGGTACCACCTACCACTGATTACTTGCTATGTTGCAAGAAGGGCATTTGAAATGGAAATAAAGAAGCTACCTATTGATCAGAAAACTATCCTGAATGATTATTTAGGTGTTTCAAATGGAACTGTTGAAAACCTAGCCAGAAGGCTGACAGATGAGGACATGTGCTCAGCCAGCGAACTAATTCATGGCATTGTAGAAGCAGGATCTCTGTAAGTGTCACAGTGATATCAAAATTCAGTATTTGAAAGTCAATATTTAAGATAAACATAAATTTCTCATATTTTTGTTAAACTTCAGTTCAGGATCAGGAGAGCAATCTTCAGGCTATGGACAAGAACGTACAGCTGCTATACGGTAAGTTTTAATTTAATATCCCTCTTTCAGTTACCTTTTAGCCACTCTATCTTAGATCTGAGATATTTAAGTTTTCTTTTTACAAATAGGTCCACTGTGGCAGCTGCTGCATATAGATGCCCAAAGATGGATGGTGCTGCAGCCTTCCAGAAGCTGATACAGATGTTTCCCGTGACATTAGATGGGCAGCCTCCCAGAAAGAAAGAGCGCCTGAGAGTGACCGGCATTCACGATCCCCACTGTTACAATAGATGGAGAGCTGAGCAGAGGAAAAGGAGGCAACAGAACATATTCGGTAAGAACAGGATTTCTTCCCTTTTTAAAGAGTAATATTTCAAGAGTCTATTACTGGATATATTCTTTGGGTGGATTTCTGATTTCTCACTACAGATCAATACAATAGACGTTTACCAACAGAAAGCCAAGTGACCCATTATATAGAAAAAATGGGATGGTCAACCAATACACCAGCTGTGTCCGAGGTACTTCAGAACTGGAGGCCGCATGTAGAAGTCCAACCAAATGGCAAGGACATTGAAAATCTGGTAAAACTCCAAACCTGGAGAGGCCTGCACATCGTTGACGATCCTGTGAAAGGGAAGAAGGTTGTAACTTCCAGGCGTTTCCAGAAGGGAGAGGTGGTATGTGATTACCATGGCAAGGTTATCACAAAGACAGCTGGAGAAGCCCTAATGGCACAGATGGCAGAAGGAGACATGGGATATCTATTCTTTTTTGATGGACCTAAACAAAAAATGTGCATTGATTCGCGTGAAGAACACTGCACCTGTCACCCGGATATGGACACAATTGGAAGGCGCATTAATCATTCAAACAAAAAAGCCAACCTCAGACCAATTAAAGAATCTTTTGGAATTGACGAAAAGACTGACATAACAATTCTGTTCTTGGCAAAAAGAGAGATTGCAGTGGGAGAAGAGCTCCTATATGATTATGGTGTCTCCAGGAAGTCGTTTAATGGAGAAGGACAATCTCTGGAGTGGTTGGACGAATGATCATAAAATAAAGCTTTTATCTCCTCTGCCTCTCCACGGCAGAGGAGATCAGGATGACCTCACAACAGGCGAGGAAGGACATGATAAATCACCTGAAGAACGGTCATCGTGGATAACAACAGAATAGAGATCGTGTCTGGTGAGGTAAACAGGGCAGTGGTTGTAAGACTGCTGGAGTCCTTGGGCCTTTTTGTACGTGGGAAGCCTGAAGACACATTGGCACGGTGAGATATTTTTAATTTGTAAGGCTTCTGTAGTTTCTTTTTGAAATCATTGTTACAACATATTATGTTGTAACAACCATTTTTGAAATTTGTTGACACTATCTGAACAGCACAGCATTCCCAGAATGGACAATGGAGTTTTCAGCAGCATTAGATGGGCAGGCTCTTGGGAAGAGAGAAGGAATGAGACCGACTGGACTTCATTAATGACACCGTTCTTATTGAAAGAGAACAGAAAGATAAGTCTTGATAATAATTCTTACTCTGATTCTATTATTATTTTCTTTCATTATCTACAAAATAGATTTTTGATAATCATATCGATAAGCTTCATTTGAAACTGCCCAACATTACCAAACAGAAGAATGTTTCGGCAGGACACCATTTGTGCATCAAAAGCACTGGAGAGGTGTATATGACAGCCTATTTTCTGCCACTGAAATACTAATTGCTTCATTTCAGTTCATCCTTAGGCGAGCAGAAGAGAAAGAAGTTTGATGGAATTAGATGGAATTCCTCTTGGGAAGAAAGATAACAGAGACTGACTGGACTTCAAGAACAGCACCTTTCTGATTCACAGCGAACAGAACACAAAAGATGAGTCTAGGGAACAATGGCTTTATTTTCTTAAATACAATTTCTGAAAAGTTTAAGGACAACAGCAATGAACATTGTTAATGAGTTAGAGGTTAGATAGACCTGTATTTCCAGTGCTTTGTCATTTCAGTAATGTTTTAAAATTGAATTTCTATACAGTGGACACCCTTGACATACACAAAATGAAACCATTTCATTTTCATTTTGGAGCTAAACTGCAGGAAACATTTTTTCAGTAAACTGTTAAAAGCATATTGTGGTCTAAAAGCCAAGATATTATTTGTGACCACATTAATTAATTACTTTTTAAACTGTAAAGCAATAATCTGCTAACATGGCTAGTTTCTATCACTGAACTGGAATTTTCTATTCCCGACAGAGATCAGTTTCTTAAACAAAATAAAATTGTCTCCATCCTGGAAATTCAGTCAGGAATTTGAATAGGGCTTATGGCATTTGATCAGTTTCACAGCCTAATTCTACTGGATTCGATTTTTAAATGATTCACAATTGTGAATATTAGAAATATTAATGCACAGAGTTGCTTAGGCTTTTATTTTTTAATTTTGTTTTCAACACAATCATAATGATTATGCATATGCTATTTTTTGTAGCTGTCACCTGCCATTCACTACCAGAAAAGATGCAAGGATGTACATGAAGAGGTGTGATGACCACGACGACAGTGCTGTGGCTCAGGACGAAATCACAAATTTTCACCTGCCTAACACCTTTGGAAGAAGAAATCAATAATACAGAAAAACCTCCAAACTATTTTTCTAATTGTATAATGTTAGCATACCCAGAGGGGTTGGGCAGCCAGTTGATCTTGGACCCCTAGAGGTTTTTTTTTCCTCCTAACTAAGGAGTTTTTGGTTCCTCTCCTCAGTTATCTTCTGGCTTTTACTCTTTCACATCATGTATCATCACCCAGCTATGTTAAGTGCCTCAGGTCAACCTTGTTATGAAAGATGTTATATAAAAATCAATTTAATTTAATTATACTAGTTGTGAATGCTGTCATATTTCATTGCCACAATTTATCAAAAAATAATAAACATTATTGTGCAATTAGCTTTTTCAAACTTTTTGATGATCTATATAATTTCAATACAACTTCTAATTGTGACCATCATGAACAATGACTGCTTCTTGTTTTGGGATTAAAACATTTTTTTAATTTTTGATCTCATAACTAAAAAATGTATGAAACAAACTATAAGATTGCAATACATTAAAATTGCCCCCTCATTCTTCTGTGATTCTTACCGATTGCGCAGACCACAGCAGGTCAAAGGAATTCACAGATAACTCTACTCTGAGAATTTGGTAAGTTTAGTGAAGACCGTTTAGTGAAGCGACCGGGGGTGAATATGATCATTTACCCCAAGTCCAGTAGTAGAAGCACTAAGTCAATGTCACCCCTGCTACAATGTGATTGCTACATATCTTCATTTGTTGTTTTTTAAGAAGTAAGTGCAGGGGGTCTAAATCTGCGATCCAGAGTGTTGAAGTATTTCACAACACTAACTGTAGCCCGTGTGGAAATAAATCCTCATTCTGATTATTGCCCTGGGCATGTACCAACAAATCACTGCGCATATATATATATATCACTGTGTTGAAGCTAGAGACACAGAATCCAGCACCTTTGACCTCATCCAGAATGTATCATTTCTTGAAAGGGATTGCTGTCCGAATGCACATCTGAATCCCAAACAGAATCTCTAGTAAAATACGATCATTTGTGAAACAGGCAAATGACTGTCTCAGGGGCCCATTCCTCATTCTCAAGACACATGTATGCGGTATGTACACCATGCATTGAGCAGTAGGGACTGAATACAGAACAGGTAAGGTTAGAAGTCATTCTGAGGTGCCACATGTGAGGGATACAGCTAGGCATCCTAAATGTAGGGTATGAGACCCTTCAGGAGCACTGCATCCTTTGAGACAGACCCGTGCATGTTAAACAAATGATCATTTCTTTCAACATTAGGGACTTCAACATTAGGGACTAAATATACTAATTTATGACTTAGTATGATGCTAAAATGTTATGTTCACATATATTAATGTAATAAATGATTGCTTATGCTTTATAAACAAATAATATTAAAATTATGAGAAGCGTTTAAAACCGGGGTTAATGGACATTAAATGAAAGCTCTGGGTATCTGCTTTCACATGCATTTGGTTTTAAGCTTCTAGTATGCACCGTTTTGGAGATGTTAATGAAAATATGTCCTCCGTTTTGATCATTATTCCTAAATATTAAGCACACTTTCATTTGATGGCAGACATGATGCTGCGTTTAAAACCAGGGTTAAATGACATTAAATGAAAGCTCTGGGACTCTGCTTTCACATGCACTGGGTTTTAAACTTGTGGTTTGCACCGTTTTGGAGAATTTAATGATAATATGTAATCCATTTAGATAATTATTCCTAAATATTAAACACACTTTCATTTGATGGCAGACATGATACTGCGTTTAAAACAGGGGTTAATGGACATTAAATGAAAGCTCTGGGTCTCTGCTTTCATATGCATTGGGTTTTAAGCTTGTAGTTTGTACCATTTTGGAGAAATTAACGAAAATATGTCAATCGTTTGATCAATTTTCCAAAATGTTAAACACACTTTCATTTGATGGCAGACATGATGCTGCGTTTAAAACCAGGGTTAAACGACATTAAATGAAAGCTCTGGGACTCTGCTTTCACATGCATTGGGTTTTAAACTTGTGGTTTGCACCGTTTTGGAGAATTTAATGATAATATGTCATCCTTTTAGATCATTATTCCTAAATATTAAACACACTTTCATTTGATGGCAGACATAAAACTGCGTTTAAAACCGGGGTTAATGGACATTAAATGAAAGCTCTGGGTCTCTACTTTCATATGCATTGGGTTTTAAACTTGTAGTTTGCACCGTTTTGGAGAAAGTAACGAAAATATGTCATCCGTTTGGTCAATATTCCAAAAAATTGGACTCTTATTCTTATGATGGCAAACATGATGCTGCGTTTAAAACCAGGGTTAATGGACATTAAATGAAAGCTCTGGGTCTCTGCTTTCACGTGCATTTAGTTTTAAGCTTGTAGTTTGCACCGTTTTGGAGAACTTAACGAAAATATTTCATCCGTTTGGTCAATATTCTAATATATTGGACTCATATTCTTAATGATGGCAGGCATGATGCTGCGTTTAAAACCGGGCTTAATGGACATTAAATGAAAGCTCTGGATCTCTGCTTTCATATGCATTGGGTTTTAAGCATGTAGTTTGCAGCGTTTTGGAGATATTAACGAAAATATATCATCCGTTTGGTCAATATTCCATAATAATGGACTCATATTCTTATGATGGCAAACATGATGCTGCGTTTAAAACAGGGGTTAATGGACATTAAATGAAAGCTCTGGATCTCTGCTTTCATATGCATTGGGTTTTAAGCTTGTAGTTTGCACCGTTTTGGAGAAATTAACGAAAATATGTCATCCGTTTGGTCAATTTTCCAAAATGTTAAACACACTTTAATTTGATGGCAGACATGATGCTGCGTTTAAAACCGGGGTTAATGGACATTAAATGAAAGCTCTGGATCTCTGCTTTCATATGCATTGGGTTTTAAGCATGTAGTTTGAAGCGTTTTGGAGATATTAACGAAAATATATCATCCGTTTGGTCAATATTCCATAATAATGGACTCATATTCTTATGATGGCAAACATGATGCTGCGTTTAAAACCGGGGTTAATGGACATTAAATGAAAGCTCTGGATCTCTGCTTTCATATGCATTGAGTTTTAAGCTTGTAGTTTGCACCGTTTTGGAGATATGAACAATAATATGTCACCCGTTTGGTCAATATTCAAAAATATTGGACTCATATTCTTATGATGGCAGACATGATGCTGCATTTAAAACCGGGGTTAATAGACATTAAATGAAAGCTCTGGGTCTCTGCTTTCATATGCATTGAGTTTTAAGCTTGTAGTTTGCACCGTTTTGGAGATATGAACAATAATATGTCAACCGTTATGTTAATTTTCTATAATGTTAAGCACACTTTCATTTGATGGCAGACATGATACTGCGTTTAAAACCGGGGTAAATGGAAATTAAATGAAAGCTCATGATCCCTGCTTTCATATGCATTGGGTTTTAAGCTTGTAGTTTGCACCGTTTTGGAGAAATTAATGAAAATATGTCATCCGTTTGGTCAATATTCAAAAATATTGGACTCATATTCTTATGATGGCAGACATGATGCTGCGTTTAAAACCGGGGTTAAATGACATTAAATGAAAGCTCTGGGTCTCTGATTTCATATGCATTGAGTTTTAAGCTTGTAGGTTGCACCGTTTTGGAGATATTAACGAAAATATATCATCCGTTTGGTCAATATTCCATAATAATGGACTCATATTCTTATGATGGCAAACATGATGCTGCGTTTAAAACCGGGGTTAATGGACATTAAATGAAAGCTCTGGGTCTCTGCTTTCATATGCATTGAGTTTTAAGCTTGTAGTTTGCACCGTTTTGGAGATATGAACAATAATATGTCACCCGTTTGGTCAATATTCAAAAATATTGGACTCATATTCTTATGATGGCAGACATGATGCTGCGTTTAAAACCGGGGTTAAATGACATTAAATGAAAGCTCTGGGTCTCTGCTTTCATATGCATTGAGTTTTAAGCTTGTAGTTTGCACCGTTTTGGAGATATTAACGAAAATATGTCAACCGTTATGTTAATTTTCTATAATGTTAAGCACACTTTCATTTGATGGCAGACATGATACTGCGTTTAAAACCGGGGTAAATGGAAATTAAATGAAAGCTCATGATCCCTGCTTTCATATGCATTGGGTTTTAAGCTTGTAGTTTGCACCGTTTTGGAGATATGAACAATAATATGTCACCCGTTTGGTCAATATTCAAAAATATTGGACTCATATTCTTATGATGGCAGACATGATGCTGCATTTAAAACCGGGGTTAATAGACATTAAATGAAAGCTCTGGGTCTCTGCTTTCATATGCATTGAGTTTTAAGCTTGTAGTTTGCACCGTTTTGGAGATATGAACAATAATATGTCAACCATTATGTTAATTTTCTATAATGTTAAGCACACTTTCATTTGATGGCAGACATGATACTGCGTTTAAAACCGGGGTAAATGGAAATTAAATGAAAGCTCATGATCCCTGCTTTCATATGCATTGGGTTTTAAGCTTGTAGTTTGCACCGTTTTGGAGAAATTAATGAAAATATGTCATCCGTTTGGTCAATATTCAAAAATATTGGACTCATATTCTTATGATGGCAGACATGATGCTGCGTTTAAAACCGGGGTTAAATGACATTAAATGAAAGCTCTGGGTCTCTGATTTCATATGCATTGAGTTTTAAGCTTGTAGGTTGCACCGTTTTGGAGATATTAACGAAAATATATCATCCGTTTGGTCAATATTCCATAATAATGGACTCATATTCTTATGATGGCAAACATGATGCTGCGTTTAAAACCGGGGTTAATGGACATTAAATGAAAGCTCTGGGTCTCTGCTTTCATATGCATTGAGTTTTAAGCTTGTAGTTTGCACCGTTTTGGAGATATGAACAATAATATGTCACCCGTTTGGTCAATATTCAAAAATATTGGACTCATATTCTTATGATGGCAGACATGATGCTGCGTTTAAAACCGGGGTTAAATGACATTAAATGAAAGCTCTGGGTCTCTGCTTTCATATGCATTGAGTTTTAAGCTTGTAGTTTGCACCGTTTTGGAGATATTAACGAAAATATGTCAACCGTTATGTTAATTTTCTATAATGTTAAGCACACTTTCATTTGATGGCAGACATGATACTGCGTTTAAAACCGGGGTAAATGGAAATTAAATGAAAGCTCATGATCCCTGCTTTCATATGCATTGGGTTTTAAGCTTGTAGTTTGCACCGTTTTGGAGATATGAACAATAATATGTCACCCGTTTGGTCAATATTCAAAAATATTGGACTCATATTCTTATGATGGCAGACATGATGCTGCATTTAAAACCGGGGTTAATAGACATTAAATGAAAGCTCTGGGTCTCTGCTTTCATATGCATTGAGTTTTAAGCTTGTAGTTTGCACCGTTTTGGAGATATGAACAATAATATGTCAACCATTATGTTAATTTTCTATAATGTTAAGCACACTTTCATTTGATGGCAGACATGATACTGCGTTTAAAACCGGGGTAAATGGAAATTAAATGAAAGCTCATGATCCCTGCTTTCATATGCATTGGGTTTTAAGCTTGTAGTTTGCACCGTTTTGGAGAAATTAATGAAAATATGTCATCCGTTTGGTCAATATTCAAAAATATTGGACTCATATTCTTATGATGGCAGACATGATGCTGCGTTTAAAACCGGGGTTAAATGACATTAAATGAAAGCTCTGGGTCTCTGATTTCATATGCATTGAGTTTTAAGCTTGTAGGTTGCACCGTTTTGGAGATATTAACGAAAATATATCATCCGTTTGGTCAATATTCCATAATAATGGACTCATATTCTTATGATGGCAAACATGATGCTGCGTTTAAAACCGGGGTTAATGGACATTAAATGAAAGCTCTGGGTCTCTGCTTTCATATGCATTGAGTTTTAAGCTTGTAGTTTGCACCGTTTTGGAGATATGAACAATAATATGTCACCCGTTTGGTCAATATTCAAAAATATTGGACTCATATTCTTATGATGGCAGACATGATGCTGCGTTTAAAACCGGGGTTAAATGACATTAAATGAAAGCTCTGGGTCTCTGCTTTCATATGCATTGAGTTTTAAGCTTGTAGTTTGCACCGTTTTGGAGATATTAACGAAAATATGTCAACCGTTATGTTAATTTTCTATAATGTTAAGCACACTTTCATTTGATGGCAGACATGATACTGCGTTTAAAACCGGGGTAAATGGAAATTAAATGAAAGCTCATGATCCCTGCTTTCATATGCATTGGGTTTTAAGCTTGTAGTTTGCACCGTTTTGGAGAAATTAATGAAAATATGTCATCCGTTTGGTCAATATTCAAAAATATTGGACTCATATTCTTATGATGGCAGACATGATGCTGCGTTTAAAACCGGGGTTAATGGACATTAAATGAAAGCTCTGGGTCTCTGCTTTCATATGCATTGAGTTTTAAGCTTGTAGTTTGCACCGTTTTGGAGATATTAACGAAAATGTGTCATCCGTTTGGTCAATTTTCCAAAATGTTAAACACACTTTCATTTGATGGCAGACATGATGCTGCGTTTAAAACCGGGGTTATTGGACATTAAATGAAAGCTCTGGGTCTCTGCTTTCATATGCATTGGGTTTAAGCTTGTAGTGTGCACCGTATTGGAGAAATTAACGAAAATATGTCATCCGCTTGGTCAATATTCCAAAATAATGGACTCACATTCTTATGATGGCAGACATGATGTTGCGTTTAAAACCGGGGTTAATGGACATTAAATGAAAGCTCTGGGTCTCTGCTTTCACGTGCATTTAGTTTTAAGCTTGTAGTTTGCACCGTTTTGGAGATATTAACGAAAATATGTCATGCGTTTGGTCAATTTTCCAAAATGTTAAACACACTTTCATTTGATGGCAGACATGATGCTGAGTTTAAAACCGGGGTTAATGGACATTAAATGAAAGCTCTGGGTCTCTGCTTTCATATGCATTGGGTTTTAAGCTTGTAGTTTGCACCGTTTTGGAGAAATTAATGAAAATATGTCATCCGTTTGGTCAATATTCAAAAATATTGGACTCATATTCTTATGATGGCAGACATGATGCTGCGTTTAAAACCGGGGTTAAATGACATTAAATGAAAGCTCTGGGTCTCTGATTTCATATGCATTGAGTTTTAAGCTTGTAGGTTGCACCGTTTTGGAGATATTAACGAAAATATATCATCCGTTTGGTCAATATTCCATAATAATGGACTCATATTCTTATGATGGCAAACATGATGCTGCGTTTAAAACCGGGGTTAATGGACATTAAATGAAAGCTCTGGGTCTCTGCTTTCATATGCATTGAGTTTTAAGCTTGTAGTTTGCACCGTTTTGGAGATATGAACAATAATATGTCACCCGTTTGGTCAATATTCAAAAATATTGGACTCATATTCTTATGATGGCAGACATGATGCTGCGTTTAAAACCGGGGTTAAATGACATTAAATGAAAGCTCTGGGTCTCTGCTTTCATATGCATTGAGTTTTAAGCTTGTAGTTTGCACCGTTTTGGAGATATTAACGAAAATATGTCAACCGTTATGTTAATTTTCTATAATGTTAAGCACACTTTCATTTGATGGCAGACATGATACTGCGTTTAAAACCGGGGTAAATGGAAATTAAATGAAAGCTCATGATCCCTGCTTTCATATGCATTGGGTTTTAAGCTTGTAGTTTGCACCGTTTTGGAGAAATTAATGAAAATATGTCATCCGTTTGGTCAATATTCAAAAATATTGGACTCATATTCTTATGATGGCAGACATGATGCTGCGTTTAAAACCGGGGTTAAATGACATTAAATGAAAGCTCTGGGTCTCTGATTTCATATGCATTGAGTTTTAAGCTTGTAGGTTGCACCGTTTTGGAGATATTAACGAAAATATATCATCCGTTTGGTCAATATTCCATAATAATGGACTCATATTCTTATGATGGCAAACATGATGCTGCGTTTAAAACCGGGGTTAATGGACATTAAATGAAAGCTCTGGGTCTCTGCTTTCATATGCATTGAGTTTTAAGCTTGTAGTTTGCACCGTTTTGGAGATATGAACAATAATATGTCACCCGTTTGGTCAATATTCAAAAATATTGGACTCATATTCTTATGATGGCAGACATGATGCTGCGTTTAAAACCGGGGTTAAATGACATTAAATGAAAGCTCTGGGTCTCTGCTTTCATATGCATTGAGTTTTAAGCTTGTAGTTTGCACCGTTTTGGAGATATTAACGAAAATATGTCAACCGTTATGTTAATTTTCTATAATGTTAAGCACACTTTCATTTGATGGCAGACATGATACTGCGTTTAAAACCGGGGTAAATGGAAATTAAATGAAAGCTCATGATCCCTGCTTTCATATGCATTGGGTTTTAAGCTTGTAGTTTGCACCGTTTTGGAGAAATTAATGAAAATATGTCATCCGTTTGGTCAATATTCAAAAATATTGGACTCATATTCTTATGATGGCAGACATGATGCTGCGTTTAAAACCGGGGTTAATGGACATTAAATGAAAGCTCTGGGTCTCTGCTTTCATATGCATTGAGTTTTAAGCTTGTAGTTTGCACCGTTTTGGAGATATTAACGAAAATGTGTCATCCGTTTGGTCAATTTTCCAAAATGTTAAACACACTTTCATTTGATGGCAGACATGATGCTGCGTTTAAAACCGGGGTTATTGGACATTAAATGAAAGCTCTGGGTCTCTGCTTTCATATGCATTGGGTTTAAGCTTGTAGTGTGCACCGTATTGGAGAAATTAACGAAAATATGTCATCCGCTTGGTCAATATTCCAAAATAATGGACTCACATTCTTATGATGGCAGACATGATGTTGCGTTTAAAACCGGGGTTAATGGACATTAAATGAAAGCTCTGGGTCTCTGCTTTCACGTGCATTTAGTTTTAAGCTTGTAGTTTGCACCGTTTTGGAGATATTAACGAAAATATGTCATGCGTTTGGTCAATTTTCCAAAATGTTAAACACACTTTCATTTGATGGCAGACATGATGCTGAGTTTAAAACCGGGGTTAATGGACATTAAATGAAAGCTCTGGGTCTCTGCTTTCATATGCATTGGGTTTTAAGCTTGTAGTTTGCACCGTTTTGGAGAAATTAATGAAAATATGTCATCCGTTTGGTCAATATTCAAAAATATTGGACTCATATTCTTATGATGGCAGACATGATGCTGCGTTTAAAACCGGGGTTAAATGACATTAAATGAAAGCTCTGGGTCTCTGATTTCATATGCATTGAGTTTTAAGCTTGTAGGTTGCACCGTTTTGGAGATATTAACGAAAATATATCATCCGTTTGGTCAATATTCCATAATAATGGACTCATATTCTTATGATGGCAAACATGATGCTGCGTTTAAAACCGGGGTTAATGGACATTAAATGAAAGCTCTGGGTCTCTGCTTTCATATGCATTGAGTTTTAAGCTTGTAGTTTGCACCGTTTTGGAGATATGAACAATAATATGTCACCCGTTTGGTCAATATTCAAAAATATTGGACTCATATTCTTATGATGGCAGACATGATGCTGCGTTTAAAACCGGGGTTAAATGACATTAAATGAAAGCTCTGGGTCTCTGCTTTCATATGCATTGAGTTTTAAGCTTGTAGTTTGCACCGTTTTGGAGATATTAACGAAAATATGTCAACCGTTATGTTAATTTTCTATAATGTTAAGCACACTTTCATTTGATGGCAGACATGATACTGCGTTTAAAACCGGGGTAAATGGAAATTAAATGAAAGCTCATGATCCCTGCTTTCATATGCATTGGGTTTTAAGCTTGTAGTTTGCACCGTTTTGGAGAAATTAATGAAAATATGTCATCCGTTTGGTCAATATTCAAAAATATTGGACTCATATTCTTATGATGGCAGACATGATGCTGCGTTTAAAACCGGGGTTAATGGACATTAAATGAAAGCTCTGGGTCTCTGCTTTCATATGCATTGAGTTTTAAGCTTGTAGTTTGCACCGTTTTGGAGATATTAACGAAAATGTGTCATCCGTTTGGTCAATTTTCCAAAATGTTAAACACACTTTCATTTGATGGCAGACATGATGCTGCGTTTAAAACCGGGGTTATTGGACATTAAATGAAAGCTCTGGGTCTCTGCTTTCATATGCATTGGGTTTAAGCTTGTAGTGTGCACCGTATTGGAGAAATTAACGAAAATATGTCATCCGCTTGGTCAATATTCCAAAATAATGGACTCACATTCTTATGATGGCAGACATGATGTTGCGTTTAAAACCGGGGTTAATGGACATTAAATGAAAGCTCTGGGTCTCTGCTTTCACGTGCATTTAGTTTTAAGCTTGTAGTTTGCACCGTTTTGGAGATATTAACGAAAATATGTCATGCGTTTGGTCAATTTTCCAAAATGTTAAACACACTTTCATTTGATGGCAGACATGATGCTGAGTTTAAAACCGGGGTTAATGGACATTAAATGAAAGCTCTGGGTCTCTGCTTTCATATGCATTGGGTTTTAAGCTTGTAGTTTGCACCGTTTTGGAGAAATTAATGAAAATATGTCATCCGTTTGGTCAATATTCAAAAATATTGGACTCATATTCTTATGATGGCAGACATGATGCTGCGTTTAAAACCGGGGTTAAATGACATTAAATGAAAGCTCTGGGTCTCTGCTTTCATATGCATTGAGTTTTAAGCTTGTAGGTTGCACCGTTTTGGAGATATTAACGAAAATATATCATTCGTTTGGTCAATATTCCATAATAATGGACTCATATTCTTATGATGGCAAACATGATGCTGCGTTTAAAACCGGGGTTAATGGACATTAAATGAAAGCTCTGGGTCTCTGCTTTCATATGCATTGAGTTTTAAGCTTTTAGTTTGCACCGTTTTGGAGATATGAACAATAATATGTCACCCGTTTGGTCAATATTCAAAAATATTGGACTCATATTCTTATGATGGCAGACATGATGCTGCGTTTAAAACCGGGGTTAAATGACATTAAATGAAAGCTCTGGGTCTCTGCTTTCATATGCATTGAGTTTTAAGCTTGTAGTTTGCACCGTTTTGGAGATATTAACGAAAATATGTCAACCGTTATGTTAATTTTCTATAATGTTAAGCACACTTTCATTTGATGGCAGACATGATACTGCGTTTAAAACCGGGGTAAATGGAAATTAAATGAAAGCTCATGATCCCTGCTTTCATATGCATTGGGTTTTAAGCTTGTAGTTTGCACCGTTTTGGAGAAATTAATGAAAATATGTCATCCGTTTGGTCAATATTCAAAAATATTGGACTCATATTCTTATGATGGCAGACATGATGCTGCGTTTAAAACCGGGGTTAATGGACATTAAATGAAAGCTCTGGGTCTCTGCTTTCATATGCATTGAGTTTTAAGCTTGTAGTTTGCACCGTTTTGGAGATATTAACGAAAATGTGTCATCCGTTTGGTCAATTTTCCAAAATGTTAAACACACTTTCATTTGATGGCAGACATGATGCTGCGTTTAAAACCGGGGTTATTGGACATTAAATGAAAGCTCTGGGTCTCTGCTTTCATATGCATTGGGTTTAAGCTTGTAGTGTGCACCGTATTGGAGAAATTAACGAAAATATGTCATCCGCTTGGTCAATATTCCAAAATAATGGACTCACATTCTTATGATGGCAGACATGATGTTGCGTTTAAAACCGGGGTTAATGGACATTAAATGAAAGCTCTGGGTCTCTGCTTTCACGTGCATTTAGTTTTAAGCTTGTAGTTTGCACCGTTTTGGAGATATTAACGAAAATATGTCATGCGTTTGGTCAATTTTCCAAAATGTTAAACACACTTTCATTTGATGGCAGACATGATGCTGAGTTTAAAACCGGGGTTAATGGACATTAAATGAAAGCTCTGGGTCTCTGCTTTCATATGCATTGGGTTTTAAGCTTGTAGTTTGCACCGTTTTGGAGAAATTAATGAAAATATGTCATCCGTTTGGTCAATATTCAAAAATATTGGACTCATATTCTTATGATGGCAGACATGATGCTGCGTTTAAAACCGGGGTTAAATGACATTAAATGAAAGCTCTGGGTCTCTGATTTCATATGCATTGAGTTTTAAGCTTGTAGGTTGCACCGTTTTGGAGATATTAACGAAAATATATCATCCGTTTGGTCAATATTCCATAATAATGGACTCATATTCTTATGATGGCAAACATGATGCTGCGTTTAAAACCGGGGTTAATGGACATTAAATGAAAGCTCTGGGTCTCTGCTTTCATATGCATTGAGTTTTAAGCTTGTAGTTTGCACCGTTTTGGAGATATGAACAATAATATGTCACCCGTTTGGTCAATATTCAAAAATATTGGACTCATATTCTTATGATGGCAGACATGATGCTGCGTTTAAAACCGGGGTTAAATGACATTAAATGAAAGCTCTGGGTCTCTGCTTTCATATGCATTGAGTTTTAAGCTTGTAGTTTGCACCGTTTTGGAGATATTAACGAAAATATGTCAACCGTTATGTTAATTTTCTATAATGTTAAGCACACTTTCATTTGATGGCAGACATGATACTGCGTTTAAAACCGGGGTAAATGGAAATTAAATGAAAGCTCATGATCCCTGCTTTCATATGCATTGGGTTTTAAGCTTGTAGTTTGCACCGTTTTGGAGAAATTAATGAAAATATGTCATCCGTTTGGTCAATATTCAAAAATATTGGACTCATATTCTTATGATGGCAGACATGATGCTGCGTTTAAAACCGGGGTTAATGGACATTAAATGAAAGCTCTGGGTCTCTGCTTTCATATGCATTGAGTTTTAAGCTTGTAGTTTGCACCGTTTTGGAGATATTAACGAAAATGTGTCATCCGTTTGGTCAATTTTCCAAAATGTTAAACACACTTTCATTTGATGGCAGACATGATGCTGCGTTTAAAACCGGGGTTATTGGACATTAAATGAAAGCTCTGGGTCTCTGCTTTCATATGCATTGGGTTTAAGCTTGTAGTGTGCACCGTATTGGAGAAATTAACGAAAATATGTCATCCGCTTGGTCAATATTCCAAAATAATGGACTCACATTCTTATGATGGCAGACATGATGTTGCGTTTAAAACCGGGGTTAATGGACATTAAATGAAAGCTCTGGGTCTCTGCTTTCACGTGCATTTAGTTTTAAGCTTGTAGTTTGCACCGTTTTGGAGATATTAACGAAAATATGTCATGCGTTTGGTCAATTTTCCAAAATGTTAAACACACTTTCATTTGATGGCAGACATGATGCTGAGTTTAAAACCGGGGTTAATGGACATTAAATGAAAGCTCTGGGTCTCTGCTTTCATATGCATTGGGTTTTAAGCTTGTAGTTTGCACCGTTTTGGAGAAATTAATGAAAATATGTCATCCGTTTGGTCAATATTCAAAAATATTGGACTCATATTCTTATGATGGCAGACATGATGCTGCGTTTAAAACCGGGGTTAAATGACATTAAATGAAAGCTCTGGGTCTCTGCTTTCATATGCATTGAGTTTTAAGCTTGTAGGTTGCACCGTTTTGGAGATATTAACGAAAATATATCATTCGTTTGGTCAATATTCCATAATAATGGACTCATATTCTTATGATGGCAAACATGATGCTGCGTTTAAAACCGGGGTTAATGGACATTAAATGAAAGCTCTGGGTCTCTGCTTTCATATGCATTGAGTTTTAAGCTTTTAGTTTGCACCGTTTTGGAGATATGAACAATAATATGTCACCCGTTTGGTCAATATTCAAAAATATTGGACTCATATTCTTATGATGGCAGACATGATGCTGCGTTTAAAACCGGGGTTAAATGACATTAAATGAAAGCTCTGGGTCTCTGCTTTCATATGCATTGAGTTTTAAGCTTGTAGTTTGCACCGTTTTGGAGATATTAACGAAAATATGTCAACCGTTATGTTAATTTTCTATAATGTTAAGCACACTTTCATTTGATGGCAGACATGATACTGCGTTTAAAACCGGGGTAAATGGAAATTAAATGAAAGCTCATGATCCCTGCTTTCATATGCATTGGGTTTTAAGCTTGTAGTTTGCACCGTTTTGGAGAAATTAATGAAAATATGTCATCCGTTTGGTCAATATTCAAAAATATTGGACTCATATTCTTATGATGGCAGACATGATGCTGCGTTTAAAACCGGGGTTAA